>NC_039478.1:1172038-1474485 GCF_003590095.1 Trichoplusia ni | reverse complement strand
ATCTGTTACTGTAATGGATGGGGAACCAATTAAAATTTCATGTATAATCGAGGGCCAGCCTTGGCCGCATATAGATTGGTATCATGATGGTGAATCTGTTCAAAGAGCTAGAGATATAACAGTAGCCCGACAAGAATCAGGATTATGTGAATTGTGCATAAAAGAAGCTTTTCCTGAAATGTCTGGAACATACTCCTGTGTAGCAACCAATGAATATGGAAGTTGTAACTGTGAATGTACGGTTTACATTGAAGGTAGTGACGAAAATTCAACTTTCATAATTGCATGTAACAGTAGTGTGCATGACTATTTAAAAGGAGTGTATGATTTATTTCCATCTATTTACTTCAAATATGTATGATTAACATTCACCACACTTGCCATGCATCTGTAGAACAATTTGAAGTTTGTATGTTGATTTTATAGCTAGCCTAAAGTATCATCCTTAGTTCTTAGGTGTTTTCAGAAAAGGTCGTCATAATAATGCCCTGAACAGCGTGGCATCTTATACAATAAATGCCACGTCCTTGATATGAGTTACTCTAAATGGGGATAAAAAGTACTTGCAGTTGTGTATTAATAGTTCCAGAAGGAAGCATCTAATTATAAAAAATAAAAATAAGTACCAATAAGTCAGAGGTACAAGAAATTAAGCGATATCGATAATAGGAGCTATTTCTCATCTACAACATGACGCATTTGGAATTTGGGCTTTTAGATTGTGTTTTTTTGTAACGAAAAATTTTATGATTATGATGTCCAAACAGTATTCAGTCGAGATGCTTGCGATATGAGAGCTTCATGAATGTTAACTGCGTCGCATCACTTTGTGGGTGTATCTATAATTTATTTTATGATTTGGCTAAGCAAACACTGATAGGAAATATTTAATAACACATTAACGGCAACAATGTGACATGAAAACATTGCACAAAAAACTTCGGAACAACGCACTTGTCAAAGATTAACTATCATGGAGTTTTGTTATAATTTGATGTTTATTTTTCTAGCCTATGAGTATGTGCCAAGTGCTTCAGAGGAAGATATTCTAAGCGACGAGGTATGATTTTTATTTTAAAATATATTATTATTTTTGTAAGATTTTTATCTTGTGCACGGTGATTTTTTAGTCGTCTTACAAAAGAAGCCCAGTTCACGTATCCGACGAAAAATACCTCGAGGCGCGATTATTATTTTTTTATCATCAACTAAGATAATAAGTACGAAGAAAATTTAAACAAGAGAAATCTGACATATACTCTTAAAAATGATAAAAACGATGCCGCCCGCGCCCCTCACCATTGAACAGAGCTGTGTTTCTAAAAACCTACGAATTGCATAATAAATATTGAAAGAAAAGTGCATTTTAAATTTGTTCAAATCTCATAAATACCTATTTTTTTTATCATGAACGCGTTCTAGTCACTGGATACATGAACTGGGCTGCTTTTGTAAGACGACCAAAAAATCACGGTGTATATTGAAAAGTTGTAATTTTCAGAATTAACTGGTGCCAAATTTATATAATTATTATATTTTTGATATTTTTTTCGTATAACTGAAATATTTTTATTACAGAAAACAAGTGACATAGAAGAATTTGCTCCACGTATTGTGAAAGCATTGCCTACAGTTGTCTCCACAACCGTAGGTGAACTAACCAGGTAATGAAGCATTTAATCATTTTCAATACCAATAATGATTTATCATTACTTGAAAGAAAATTGAGAAGCTATCTTATTTGCAATATATACTGTACTTTTTTTTAAATAATATAATTGAATCTTCTTGACCTCCGCCGCAAAATGAGCGGTGTTAATAGTTGACTGTCACGGTTAATTTATATAATTTGTGGTTTCATAGAAGTTAAACCGGTGTATCGATTCGGCTATACTTAGGCTACTATTTTTTTGTTGATTAATTGAGTATTTTCGTCGGGGGTTTATCAAACATATTTTTAAATATTTTATTACGAACCATTGAAACTGAATTTATTTATGTCCGTCATTTATTTTCTAACCGATGCAAAATTACTTATTTCCAAAAAGTCAAACCGTCATTTTAGGAAAATGTCTCATCATTTTTGCACGGAAGTAAATCATGATTGAAGCCATCATTAAAATAATAAGAGATTCAAATATCAGATTGGTTCTAGCCCTCCAATGGTTTTGCATATCATTGATTCAGATTACCGCTTATCAACTTATAGTTTTAACTGATATTTATTTACTTATAGATTGGAAGCGAAGGCCATTGGTATGCCCAAACCTCAGGTTAGGTGGCTGAAGCAAGGTGTGGAGATCGTTCAGTCTCAAGAGTACCAAATTGAGGAAATGGAGGATGGTACCTCGATACTCATTATACCTGAAGTGTACCAAGATGACACTGGGGAAATAGTGTTCGAAGCTTACAATGCCCTTGGAGAAACCTCTACCATTGCTGCTCTGTCCGTTGAAAGTAAGTATTTATCTATACGAGAAACGAAACAAAAGTAAAAAGTATAAAATATCAATTGAATAATAATCACTAATTAGAATGACTAATCATGCTTTTTATGCTTACAGTTTCAACAGGTTTCGACGGTCGTTTGAGTCGTATTTTATAATATCCCAAATTCCCTTTACCTATCCCAAAAAATACAAACACATACCTACTGTTTACACTTAACAGTTATAATGTAAACAAAAGCCACTTCTTACTTGATTTTACAGGTTTTTAAAATTAGTTTAACACTTAACATACTGAAATAAATAAATAATCAATTAATTAATTGAGGTTCGAATTGATGACAACGAAATACTCCCTATATATGAAATTGTTCTCACAAGTTATATGTTTTTAAAGGTATAATTGGAACTAAGGAGTACAGAAAACCGGAATGGGTTACTCACATGGAAGAACTTCAAGCCGCATTAAAAGGTAAGGTTCAGTACACATGGATTTTTCTATTGTAATTAAAAGGAGATGATGACATATGCCTGATTGATTGACATATCAACTTCAAACTTTGCACAAATAATCCTTTTATAACTTAGAAGAGCCCTAAAAGGATTTTTTTTCTAATTCAACCCCTAAGGTGTTAGAACCGGGGTATAAAATTAGTATAAAACGGACGTTTCTTTTAAAAGTTATTCGAATAAAATTCAGTTCATCGTTAACAACATGTAAAATATTTTATGAAAATCAGCCCTTTGGGGTAAAAAAGAGCTAAGCTACTATGAAAGTTCTTTGATATTTAATAATTTCTATGATTTTTTTCATCTGGAATATCAATATTAAATTAGTTAAAGAATTTACCATATTAATGTATTTGGTCTCAACACTAAAATAACGGCAAAATGACCATAAAAGTTCTAATTTGTCTTTCCAGCTACTCAATCCGTACCAACCTTTGTGAAGGATATCTTAGGTGAAAGAGTCGATGAAGAAGAAGCGGTTACCTTTGAAGCTGTGTATAGTGGAAATCCTACTCCAGGTACATAATATATAAAAATCATTGATCAGGCTAAGTAAATAAACAACAGGTTTTTAAATTATATAACGGACTTATATCCGTATTCACAGGTAATTTTAATAACGAAATTAAAAAAATCTACATATTTCTGCACTTAATGCATCAAATATTTTAATTTTCAGAAATAATTTGGTACAAGGATGATAAAGTTATTCGGACTGATGAACGGTTCACTATTGAAAATAAGGATAACCGCACAACGTGCACTGTCAAAAAATGCGTAAAGGAGCTAGAGGGAACATATATGTGCAAAGCAGTAAGCGATATAGGAATGGCTATCACCAAGGCCAAATTACAAGTCTGGGGAGCTGCTGAAAAGTCTAGAAAGGCTAAACTGAAAGACAAAAAAGAAAAAATTGCCAAAGCTGTCAAACAAGTAGTAAGAGAAGAAATAGCTACAGAAGTTCAAGAAGAGGCACCAGTTGTTGAAAAACCTAAAACCATTAAGAAAGTTGATAAAAAATCCGCAAAAACAGTTATTTCTGAAGCTGACCATGTGGAAACTGTTGACGTTGCCACTTATAAGAAGGTTGATAAAAAAGAAACAAAACCAAAACCAAAAGAAGAAAAAGCTGAGCCGATTGTCACTCCTCACGACTATTTGGTATCTTCCCAAACCGAGAAAGAAGAAACTGTTCAACCCTTGGAAGAATCGTATGAAGCCCAAAAGGGTATAATAAAAATGGTAGAAAGTGATTCACGTGTCGTAGCAGAGATCAATGAATTGTTGGAAGTTATTAATGCTAAAGAATTTGGCCCCGGTGAATCACCATTACGTGAGCTAGCCAAAATTGGCTTCATGATGAGAAGTGGTATAACAACAGAAGAGATTGAGAGTTTATACGATTCACAATATTTCCCTGCTCTACGCGTTCCCCAATCGCAATCAGCTTTAGTTCGATTGGTGGAAAGGCAGGGCCATGGCGCACTCATCACTGAAGTACTTACCGAAGAAACCACCCAAGATGAGGACGTCATTGCAGCTAAAGTTGGTTTCCGTGCTTTCTTGAAAATGGTGGAGTTGAAACATTCGTCTGTTGAAGAAGTGATAGCTCATTTGTATCCAGAAGATTTTAAACCACGATCCTGGGAACAAAAGGAAGCACATGAGGTACTTGATAAACATTATTATTATTGAAGATTTTCATTTCAGTATTGAAACCCAATAACACATTGCAAAAATAGTAAATAATTTACTGTCATTCAGCTATTTGTTCGTATGATAGTGTGTCCTAGTTCATAATTATTTTGTTATTATCCAGGTCATTGTCGAATCATCTGCTGAACATACAGCAGAAACGCATACTGCTACAGTTATTAAAGGTAATACCCACATTTATTTAAGATCTCTATCATAACCACTCAAATACTAAACCCCTAGCACATTATATATTTATAAATATCTAATGAGTCTAATTCTTTCATTCATTCCTTGAACGACAAGCGAAGAACCCTAGCGCACTCAATAATAGTGGCACTAGTATCTCTTTAAGATATAGGTCATATAGTAGGTACCTAATTGACAAAATAAATCATCTGTTACTATACCATTGTTTTAATTGCATATTGTTTTACAGATACAACTAAAGTCTCGGAAGTTGAAAAACAAGGTAAGTCCAATAAAATTAAAAAAAGTTTAACTACCTTCTTTAACTCATGCTTTGAATGCTTAACGCGCTTCAGAATCTTAAATAAAAGCACGAGCAGCAATATTGTTCTTATATATGCTTAAATATAGTATGCTTTTAAAGTAACGCCGAAACACAAAACAAAGATACTAAGCTTAGTTTAATACAACTACTCTCGAACTGAGGAACTGAATCCTTGTGTTGTGAGAGTTTCATAAACATTCAAAATCACACACATAAAGAACACCCAGACTTAGAAAAAGCATTTTTTGATGAGGCACATATCATGCTTGTGCCTTACGGGGGTCGAACTACAGCACGCGGCACATGTTGGCGTGTCACTATTCGACTAGCGCTGACGTGAAAATCTGTCAAATTGATAGATGTCTTTATTTTATACAAGAACTATTTTTTGTTTCCATGTTATGTTCAAGGTTATGTTATGTACATTTATTAAAGTTATTTTTTTAAATTATGTGTTTGGTTATTCTTTTCTAAATCGTTCTTTAATAAGGTGAGCAGGAGTTTTAAGGTAAAACAAGATTTTGTTCAATTATGTGGGAAATGCATTTCGAGTATAATTTACGTTTTCCTTCTCTATTCAAAAATATTACACAAATTTTACAAACTGAACAGTATAACAGCTTTTAAAACAGCAGCATCTACTATTCAAACTGACCGGGCCTAGAAACTCCAAAACGCTTTTGCATGTGTTTATTAAACCTAATGTGAAAATATCTTTTTTTACCACTAAAATAAAGGCGCCAAAAATTAAGTTATTCGTATAAATTATGCATTTTCAAAAATTTCACTATTATAACTTAAGGTGTTTTCACATGTCGTATCAGCGTAGATGTGTGTCATTCTATATTTTTTCTATACAGCATTTAAAATACTGCGTATGGCTTCACGGATTTGCTTCATTTTGAATTAATGTAGAGTTTTAATGATGTGTGATCGAGCTATATAAAATAAGTAAGTATTAACATTTACATTTATTTACCTCAATGTGGCTGCTTTGCTTCTTAAAAACACTTTGAATACTTGTTTTATTTTAAGTTTAATATCATTTTTTGTTATATTGTTTTCACTTGAAACACTATACTATACTATCATTCCACAGATCTCAAAGAAAAAGAACAAGTCAAACGCAAAAAACACATTAAACAGAAAATAGCATTTGAGGAACGTAACATTGAAGAAATATCTACAGAAGAAAACATAAAAACATTAAACACTAGACAACCTAAGGAAAAACAAGAACACATACTTGAAGATGAAACGACTAACATAGAGAAAGTTGACACACCGTATGTCACACTGATTGCTACGGATATTTCTGACAGCAATATCGAAGTAGTTTCTGCCAGCCAAGTAACACATATCATTTCTGAAAAGGCGGTCACAGACGTCACAGCAAATCTTAAAATTGATACAAACTATTCTATAATTGCTGACATGCAGGAAGCACAAGAGAAAGAAACACCCTTACAAATTAAAGAAAATTCAAAAATAACTATAAAGCCATCATTAAGTGAATTAGAGCCCTTACTTATAACAGAAATTGAAATTAATAGCTCAGTTGGTGACTATCAAACTCATAAAAGTGCTATTGAAAACAAAGCACACAAAGGAATCGTACCTGCTGAGTATTTCGTTACAAGTGAAGTTCAACCTAACATGTCCACATCAGATTTCAAAGAAGAAGACAAAAAACCAGAAAACGCAAAAAGAACTATCATTTTGAAAGATGCGCTCAATGTATCGGAGGAAGTTGCGTCCGTAAAGGAGTCACACTTCCATGAATCTGCAACAAAAACAACAAATGCAACTGTCACATTTTCACCCTTAGTGGGATTAAACGTTTTAGAAGTTAATGAAGAAATGAAAGAAAGCCCGGTTGAAGTCGGAAACTTAGAAAAAGCCGCGACTTCAAAACTAAATTTCAATTTGTTGGAATCCCTGCAAGTTGGTGAAGTTTTTGTCGAGGATAAATCTGGTAAATATTATCCAGAATTGATTGTACCCACTGAAACGGCACGTAAAGATGTCCTAGTTTCTAATCAGGTAGTAACTCAAGTACCAAACGTCCAGGAGAGTGAAGGTATTTTATCAGCGCTTAAAATGCCTCCGGCACAGGAAGCATATGTTGACATTGCTTCTAAAGACAGTTTAGTAATATCCGTTGAAGAACTTCATGAAAAGGAGGGTGAGTTTTCAGCAAAAGAAATGCCAGTTCAAGTTTCTGTAAACAAAGACATACTGCTGCACAACGAATTAAGTAACATTGTCACAACATCACACATTAAAGAATCAGAATTCGAAACTGACTCTATTCCTCATAAAAAAGCAAATGTAGGTATAAATGAATTTCAGCATCAATTCAATTTACTAACAAATATTCATGACTCAGAAAAATCCTTAGAAGAAGCACACCCAATTCATGGAACACACGCAGCAATTGCAATTTCAGCTTTGGAAAAGAATTACGTCGATGAGGTTCAAGTACACGAAAGTGAAAAAGACTTGATTTTAAAAGACGACAGATTAACAGCTACTGCTGACTTAGATTTAAAAGCTCTTGAACCACTCATCACTTCAGAAACAATGCAAATGACTTCAACTGGTGACATTAAGTTATTTGAAAAAGCTGCACAGGAATCTGCTACGGAAACAGTTATAACAGAGAAGGCAAAGATTGTGATGTATCCCATAGTACATGACAAAGAATCAGCTGAAGAGTTCAAATCAAGAAAGACAGAAAATGTTCTTTCGTCGCTTATTCCAAATATACCATTAACAGTTACAGAAACAGAGTCGTCTGAATCGGAAAATAAATTAAACTTGCCTAAAATACCCGAAACAATGCATGCACAAACAGCACCTTTAAATCCTTTAAAAACCCCGTTATCAGAAGAAGTTAATACTGCTGATCAAATTGAGTTCTTGCCTCATAAGCCAAATGTAACTGAACTGGCTTCGGTTTCAAGGGACTTACAAAAAGAAATAACAGTTCTACAAACGACTGTTGAAGAACAACTCCAGCAGCTTGAACAAAATAAAACTTCACAGAGTACTGCCCAAGCGACCTTTACGGGTAAAGAAAGCTTAAACATTACAGAAATCGTAACTAGTGTTTCTGAACAAGATTTTAAGCAAGAACTTTCAAAACCAAGTACATTTGCTAAAGTTGATATAGATAGCGACCGCAAAATTGCAGTGGTTTTGGAAGTCGATTCGCGGGATTCTTTGGATAATCTTAATACATTTAAACCTACCTACGAAGAAGCACAAGTGGCATCAAATACATTAATTCCATTACAAGTGTCGCAAAATGAATCTTTAGATAGTCAGTCATTACTGCCTCATACTGCAAAGCCCGATTTAAAATTCTTAACTCCGGAGTTAATACCATCCGAGGAAATGGTTAAAGTAACCGAGATACTTCAACACGAAAAAGAAAGTGATTACACTAAGACATCAGATCTCCTAACATTCAACGCTGCAGCATCAATATCAGGGCACCCTGTGGCTGTTTTATCTGAAGTTACTGTTGACTCCAGTATTGGTTTTACTGACGAAGGTGTTATTGCTGAAAGGAAAAAAGCAAATGTACACAATATTCCTTTCAAGGAACTTGTAGTAAGTACTACAAGTTGCAACGAGAAAGAAAGTACGTTTGATTCAAAGCTTAAATCAAATACGGTATTAGCAAGCCTGAATATTGATTCAAACGAGGCTATTTTAGTCGAAGAACGTAAAACTGAAATGATCCCCGAAAGCTTAGAAAGTGAAAAGCAATTGCCATTTGCTCAAGCAAAACCAGCGCAAATACCAACAGAGGCTGTATCACAACTTGAGCTCATGGTTCATTCTTCGGAAGATAAATTAGAGAATTTAGAA
The DNA here is from genome assembly GCF_003590095.1 of Trichoplusia ni. Lineage (NCBI taxonomy): Eukaryota > Metazoa > Arthropoda > Insecta > Lepidoptera > Noctuidae > Trichoplusia > Trichoplusia ni. The sequence goes on along the minus strand of NC_039478.1, from coordinate 1,465,440 downwards.
ACAAAACTAATAAAGCCAAATATATCATTGTCTACTTTGCAAGTACCCCAAAAAGGTGAAAATATTATAATTGAGAATGAAAACCTATTAGGTTCAACCACAGTGCCAGACAAACAACAAGCAGAATTGTCGATTATTCTTCAACAAAGCCTACAAACTTCAGAAGTTATATCGCATTCTGATAATGTTGAAGGGACAAATGAAATAAAAAGAGATTATAAGAAAGCGTCACCGAAAATAGATGAAATTTATGGCAAAACTGCTCACACTGAAGAAGTTTTAACCAATGAAATGTCTGAAGACATTAAAGACGAAACAGTCGTGTTACAAAAATCTAGCATTACCCCAATTTCTAAAAATACATTTGAACAAACTGAGGTTATTCTTGGTGAAAGTGAAAGTCTACTAAAGAAAGAAACTCCAATCTCCTCAACAATAAATAGAAACATTTTGGAAACAGAAGCTGTCATAACTAGCTACACTGAAATCATTGATAAAGAACAGGATTTCAATGTAGAAACATCGAAACCAAAAGGTGACGCAACGATTGGATTTGTTCCATTTAGCAGTTCTATTGATACTGAAGTCATCGCGTCAAGTAACGTTGAAAGTTTCGAGGGAAATACAGCAAAAACTACTCAAGCTTTATTATCAGAAGACAAATTAAAGAAGCACATAGAACGAATTGAAACTTTGGTGAATGAAAAGGAAACAAGTATTCCTGAAATACAAACTAGTGAGCGCAAAGCAACTCAAAAAGTTATTGAAGTCGCAGCTAAAGAAGTAACAGAAGTACAAACTATAGAAAGGGAAGACAATTTAAATGATTTGCCAGAACCTTTCTCAACTACTGCTCAGTCATCGGTAAGCGAAAAGCTATCTATTCAGAACACAGAAGTGCTTGTAAGCCAAGATGTTGAAGATATGCCTTCGCTTAAAACAATACCTACTACTGCCATGACAACACACGGCACGCAAGTAGCACTTGAAAAATCAGTGGCATTTATTGGAGAAGTGGAAGATATCTATGAAAAAAACAAACTTACGGTTCATAAGCCTACAGGTTCCATTGAAGAGCAGAAGTCAGTAGATGTTACTGAGATTTACGTTACTGAATCGGAAAAAACATTGGACTCGGCGCCATCAATTAGAGGTGAAACTGTTAGTTTAAGTTTCCAAGGTAAGCAATATGTTAACGTTACTCAAGTTACGTCATCAGAGAGGGAAGAAACTTTTAAGGAAACTTTGCCTGAGGTGAAAACAATTCAACCTTCCGTCGATACTCCACTGTTAGCCAGTGTATGTGTTGATGAAACTGTTGTTAGTGAAAAAGAAGAATCATTAATAAAGAGTAAATTACCGGAGTCCTACAAAAACAATGTAAGTCTAACAACGCATCAACATATAAATGTAGAAATCTTACAAACATCGGAATTTGAAGATATTTTAGAATCAGAGGAAAGTAGAAAAAAAGAAATAAGTGATATAACAGTAGAAGCAATAAAACCACTTTTTGTGCAAGAAACAGAAACTGAAGAGAGGCCAACCGAATTAAAACAAACTGATAAGCATAAAGAATCGGTTCCCCAAGTCAATTTAGAAGTAGGACAACATCTTACAGTCACCCAAGTGGAAACAACGGAGAAAGAATATGTGTTGGATACTCAACCATTGGAATCACTTAAACAAACTGAACAAGTTATTGTTCCAAATATTCCGATACAAGTAGAAGAAGTAAGTCCGAAAGATTCCGAGGAATTGCTTACGACAGAAAAAGTACCATCCAAAGAAGTTTCACAAGTTGTGCTTGAGCCTAAACATCACATTACCATTATGGATACAGAAGTTAGAGAGAAAGAGAAAGATATGCCTTCTGGCAATGTGTTGATGAGTGAAAAACCAAAAATTGATATGAGTCCTGTAAACCATTTAACTACAATAGAAACTGTTATAATGGAAGAATTTGAGTCTATGAAAGAAAAGATTACTAGAGATGAAAAAGCGACAACAAAGCAAGAAACGCTAAAAGAACTTATTAGCATGCAACCTCAAACCGTAGAAACCTCAAAAGATTTTGAAAACCGACAAGAAACATATAAAACTGCAGAAACACATATAACAAAAATGGAATCTGTTCAACAATTGGAAATAGTAGCAGAAGAAAAACCTGAATCATTTGAGAAATCAACTAAACAAAAGCCCGAAATAGCTGATGAAAGTCAGTTCATAAATCAGGAAGTTTCTAACATTAAACCTGAAATTATAGAAAATCTCAAAGACTTGCCTGATTTCACTAAGCCAGAATTGAATAAGGCTAGTTTTGATGTGGAAACTTTAAAAGCCTTTACCATTTCTGAAAATATTATTCAAGAAGCGCCTCAGGACATTACTTTAAATAAAGATTCAACAAAAGAAGTAACACAGCAATTACTTGAAATGAAGCCTATTGAGCAAACTGAAACAATTACAAACGAAAATGTGACATTGTTAAAACCCGAAGATCGCGATGAAGTAAATATTCAAGGTAAACATATTGAAATACGTCCTATTAGTCAAAGTTCTATAATTATTCACGAGAGTGAAGTTAACATGGACTTAACTAAACCGACATCTATGGAAAAAGCATCTATTACTTTAAATACAACGGAAGGCATTACAGTTAATGAAATCACACAAGAAGATTCACCACACACTTTCAAATCTGATGAATTAAAACCTGTAACAGCTGAAAAGTCTGTAACTACTTTAACACATGTACAATGCACGGAAAACGTTACAGAAACTCAAGTAAAAGAATTGACAACACCTAAAACACATACTGAGACCACAAAAATTATTTCAACTAGTGTAACACCACTAATAATTACAGACAATGAGATTCTTCAACATGAAAGTGAATTAAGTATATCAGAACCAGTATCACAAAAAACAAGAAAAAGTCTTACAATCGCCAACGAGGTGAAAATAACGTCTGAATTCGTGAACGAGCAAACAGTACCATATACGGAAAAGAAACCCGTTACAATGGAAAGCAAAGTGAGCACGGCCGATGAGGACCTTCATGAAATTTCGATTACAGAACAAGAGACAGAGTTTACTGGTAAGTTTAGTATTTTGATATATATTTTTAATGTCAATACAAAATAAATTGTTTTTGTTTTGATTGACTAGATAAGCAAACGTGATAGACAAAGTTTTCAAACCGTCCTTTATAACTAAAAGATAGTTTTATGTTTTATACATAAAACGCAAAACAATTTTCAATCTGTATTTTCGAATATATTTAAATGTGACATTTTTCAGTAAAGTTACATTCTGAAGATAAGGCGGTCCGTCCGTCATGTCCAGCAATCACTGTCGTATTATTTTTCAGGGACCCAATAAATTTAGCTGGAACTTCATCAGTACTAGTCCATACAGTTCATACCTACTAATATAATTTGAGAAAAGTTTGTTTGTTTGAATACGCTAATTGATTGGAGTGGATTGATTGAATTTTTATTTTTTGATGCATTTGTCAGATCTATCTTTAAAAAAAGTTTATGTACTTTCGAATTTACTTGCCTTGTTTTTGTATTGTTACTTGCCTTGGGAGAAAAGCAAGCCGAGCGGAACCACGGTATATTTATAATGCTGAAGTAACTCCATCTGTCTGCCTTTTGGGTTTTCAAGTCTAATAATTATTATAGCTATTGAAAACATTATTGATAGTTTTCTACGTAGGTAATTTGAAAAACGATATAATGGTAAACAAAATCAGATATCGAAGAAATGCGAAATAACTTACGAAGAAATGCAGGTACTGCACTGCACATACCTTTATCCGGTATATATATTGTTTCCTATCTAAATCCTACTTATGTTGTAAACAATGTTAGGTTTAAACATTTAGTGATGAAGTTTAACTTGTTACGTACATTTTTTTTACTCGAAGATTATGTAAGTCTTAGTTTCGATTCTGTTTTGACTCTTAAACCTGCACCGATTTTAACGGATTATAAGAAGTCACCAGATAGAATTTTTTGGTCGTGCCATTATTCAACCAATTAAATATAGAAGAGGAGAAAAATAATAAATCAATTTTAAATTCTTGTTTCACACATTCCTACACTACACGACACTACTTCGAATTCGGAGGTAATAGCATTGAAATAAAACCAAATTAATTTGAATAAATTACTTCCCGCCTACCTCTTTTGAAGTCTATTTCACAAATCCACTCTACGAATTTAAGGACACGCTTTATTTCTTGCCAATGAACAGCCCAGAACCCTCATAACTTACATTGCACAAATGTTCTTTTATACCTAGTCTGCACAAAAAAAAAACAAATCACGTTACATGAGGTATTTAAACGTATTATTCCTGATCACACTGCTCATCTAATACCGCAGGATTAAATCACAGAACAAACATTTTTCAGAACTAAGTCACACTTCACCAAAATCATCTGATATTGAAGAAAGTGAAGAAATAGTAACAAAATTTGTACAAGCACCAGGAAATGCTGAACCAATACAAATAAAAACAAAACGAACAATAATCAGAAAAAAGAAAAGGACACAACATGACGAAAATGAAGGTGATATAGTAATTGAAGAAACTTTAGAGGATGAAGAACCAAGTAAATCAAACAAAGATGTAGGCCATGATTTAAATATTGAAGAATATGAAGGAGATGATACTTCTGAAACTAATATCAATGAAAAAAGCACTATAGAAATGCCTGATGAATTTTTACATATACCTAAAATGCAAAATCAAGTTCAAATCGAAGAGCTTCACGATATAGACGAAACTGTAAATTTGGAATTCAAAAACAAAAAAGAAAGTAAGAAAACGATAAGATCTAAGACAAAAGTTACGGTTACCGAGGATAAATTCACGCCACTTAATGATACGCAAGAAGTCACCGAGGAAACTAGACCTGTTGAAATTGTCGAGCTCCCAGAAGATTTGACTGTACTAGAGACGAAGTCTCCAGACGGTAAGCCTAAACAGAAGAAGATCATCAAACGAGTCATCAAAAAGAAGGTTGGTCCAAAGGTCGAAACCACAGAAATCGTCACTGAACAAGAAGACGATCAACAACCGGTCGTCTCTGTTTACAAATCAGAAGAGCTGACAGACGACACTTTCACTCCTTTGAAAGACTTACAAGAGCCTGACAAGGCCCAAGTCATCGAGGAATCTCCAGAAACAGTGCAACTCACACAAGTTCGATCCGAAACTGGAGATGTTAAAATCGTTAAGACAACCAAGCGTGTCATCAAGAAGAAGAAAGGACCGAAACAAGAAGTCACCGAGATCACAACGATCGAAAAAGATGACGAGGCTCCCATAACCACGGTCACTGTAACCGAGGACAAGGCCCCTGAAGACGTCGAAGAGCAGAAGCCTGTGGAAACCATCGAGTTGCCCGAAGAAACAACAGTAGAGGAGTCTGTCACCCCGGACGGTAAGAAAACACACAAAAAAATCACAAAACGCATTATCAAAAAGAAAGTAGGTCCAAAACTTGAAACAACGCAAATCACAACGGAACAATCAGACGACTCAACACCGATCACGACAGTACACAAAACAGAAGAACTCATCGATGACACCACTACACCTCTCGAATACTCTCAACCTACAGACTATGCCAAAGTCGTCGAAGAAACTCCGGAAACCGTTCAAATCTCACAAGTCCGCACTGAAACAGGTGACGTGAAGACGGTCAAGACCACAAAGCGGGTAATAAAGAAGAAAAAAGGCAAAAAGGACGAGGTCACTGAAATCACCACCATCCAGAAAGATGACGAAGCACCCATAACAACAGTGACAGTAACTGAGGACATTCCGGAGCACGAGGAAGACATGCAGCCCGTCGAGATTGTCGAACTTCCCGAGGAGACCACAGTCGAGGAGACAAAGTCTCCAGATGGTAAGCCAAAACAGAAAAAGGTGACTAAACGAGTCATCAAGAAGAAGGTCGGTCCAAAGGTCGAAACCACAGAAATCGTCACAGAACAAGAAGATGATCAACAACCCGTCGTCTCTGTTTACAAATCAGAAGAGCTGACGGACGACACTGTCACTCCTTTGAAAGACTTGCAAGAGCCTGACAAGGCCCAAGTCATCGAAGAAACACCAGAAACTGTACAAGTCACACAAGTTCAAACCGAAACTGGAGATGTAAAAACCGTCAAAACAACCAAGCGTGTCATCAAGAAGAAGAAAGGACCGAAACAAGAAGTCACCGAGATCACAACGATCGAAAAAGATGACGAGGCTCCCATAACCACGGTCACTGTAACCGAGGACAAGGCCCCTGAAGACGTCGAAGAGCAGAAGCCTGTGGAAACCATCGAGTTGCCCGAAGAAACAACAGTAGAGGAGTCTGTCACCCCGGACGGTAAGAAAACACACAAAAAAATCACAAAACGCATTATCAAAAAGAAAGTAGGTCCAAAACTTGAAACAACGCAAATCACAACGGAACAATCAGACGACTCAACACCGATCACGACAGTACACAAAACAGAAGAACTCATCGATGACACCACTACACCTCTCGAATACTCTCAACCTACAGACTATGCCAAAGTCGTCGAAGAAACTCCGGAAACCGTTCAAATCTCACAAGTCCGCACTGAAACAGGTGACGTGAAGACGGTCAAGACCACAAAGCGGGTAATTAAGAAGAAAAAAGGCAAAAAGGACGAGGTCACTGAAATCACCACCATCCAGAAAGATGACGAAGCACCCATAACAACAGTGACAGTAACCGAGGACACTCCGGTGCACGAGGAAGACACGCAGCAAGTCGAAATCGTCGAACTTCCCGAGGAAACCACAGTTGAGGAGACAAAGTCTCCAGATGGTAAGCCAAAACAGAAAAAGGTGACTAAACGAGTCATCAAAAAGAAGGTCGGTCCAAAGGTCGAAACCACAGAAATTGTCACTGAACAAGAAGACGATCACCAACCGGTTGTCTCTGTTTACAAATCAGAAGAGCTGACGGACGACACTGTCACTCCTTTGAAAGACTTGAAAGAGCCTGACACGGCCCAAGTCATCGAAGAAACACCAGAAACTGTACAAGTCACACAAGTTCAAACCGAAACTGGAGATGTAAAAACCGTCAAAACAACCAAGCGTGTCATCAAGAAGAAGAAAGGACCGAAACAAGAAGTCACCGAGATCACAACGATCGAAAAAGATGACGAGGCTCCCATAACCACGGTCACTGTAACCGAGGACAAGGCCCCTGAAGACGTCGAAGAGCAGAAGCCTGTGGAAACCTTTGAGTTGCCCGAAGAAACAACAGTAGAGGAGTCTGTCACCCCGGACGGTAAGAAAACACACAAAAAAATCACAAAACGCATTATCAAAAAGAAAGTAGGTCCAAAACTTGAAACAACGCAAATCACAACGGAACAATCAGACGACTCAACACCGATCACGACAGTACACAAAACAGAAGAACTCATCGATGACACCACTACACCTCTCGAATACTCTCAACCTACAGACTATGCCAAAGTCGTCGAAGAAACTCCGGTAACCGTTCAAATTTCACAAGTCCGCACTGAAACAGGTGACGTGAAGACGGTCAAGACCACAAAGCGGGTAATTAAGAAGAAAAAAGGCAAAAAGGACGAGGTCACTGAAATCACCACCATCCAGAAAGATGACGAAGCACCCATAACAACAGTGACAGTAACCGAGGACACTCCGGTGCACGAGGAAGACACGCAGCAAGTCGAAATCGTCGAACTTCCCGAGGAAACCACAGTTGAGGAGACAAAGTCTCCAGATGGTAAGCCAAAACAGAAAAAGGTGACTAAACGAGTCATCAAAAAGAAGGTCGGTCCAAAGGTCGAAACCACAGAAATCGTCACAGAACAAGAAGATGATCAACAACCCGTCGTCTCTGTTTACAAATCAGAAGAGCTGACGGACGACACTGTCACTCCTTTGAAAGACTTGCAAGAGCCTGACACGGCCCAAGTCATCGAGGAAACACCAGAAACTGTACAAGTCACACAAGTTCAAACCGAAACTGGAGATGTAAAAACCGTCAAGACAACCAAGCGTGTCATAAAGAAGAAGAAAGGACCGAAACAAGAAGTCACCGAGATAACAACGATTGAAAAAGATGACGAGGCTCCAATAACTACGGTCACTGTAACCGAGGACAAGGCCCCTGAAGACGTCGAAGAGCTGAAACCTTTGGAAACCATCGAGTTGCCCGAAGAAACAACAGTAGAGGAGTCTGTCACCCCAGACGGTAAGAAAACACACAAAAAGATCACAAAACGCATTATCAAAAAGAAAGTAGGTCCCAAACTCGAAACAACACAAATCACAACAGAACAAACAGACGACTCAACACCGATCACGACAGTACACAAAACAGAAGAACTCATCGATGACACCACTACACCTCTCGAATACTCTCAACCTTCAGACTACGCCAAAGTCGTCGAAGAAACTCCGGAAACCGTTCAAATCTCACAAGTCCGCACTGAAACAGGTGACGTGAAGACGGTCAAGACCACAAAGCGGGTAATTAAGAAGAAAAAAGGCAAAAAGGACGAGGTCACTGAAATCACCACCATCCAGAAAGATGACGAAGCACCCATAACAACAGTGACAGTAACCGAGGACACTCCGGAGCACGAGGAAGACACGCAGCCCGTCGAAATCGTCGAACTTCCCGAGGAAACCACAGTTGAGGAGACAAAGTCTCCAGATGGTAAGCCAAAACAGAAAAAGGTGACTAAACGAGTCATCAAAAAGAAGGTCGGTCCAAAGGTCGAAACCACAGAAATCGTCACTGAACAAGAAGAGATTCAACAACCGGTTGTCTCTGTTTACAAATCAGAAGAGCTGACGGACGACACTGTCGCTCCTTTGAAAGACTTGCAAGAGCCGGACAAGGCCCAAGTCATCGAGGAAACTCCAGAAACAGTGCAGGTCACACAAGTTCAAACCGAAACTGGAGATGTAAAAACTGTCAAGACAACCAAGCGTGTCATCAAGAAGAAGAAAGGACCGAAACAAGAAGTCACCGAGATAACAACGATCGAAAAAGATGACGAGGCTCCAATAACTACGGTCACTGTAACCGAGGACAAGGCCCCTGAAGACGTCGAAGAGCTGAAACCTGTGGAAACCATCGAGTTGCCCGAAGAAACAACAGTAGAGGAGTCTGTCACCCCAGACGGTAAGAAAACACACAAAAAGATCACAAAACGCATTATCAAAAAGAAAGTAGGTCCCAAACTCGAAACAACACAAATCACAACAGAACAAACAGACGACTCAACACCGATCACGACAGTACACAAAACAGAAGAACTCATCGATGACACCACTACACCTCTCGAATACTCTCAACCTTCAGACTACGCCAAAGTCGTCGAAGAAACTCCGGAAACCGTTCAAATCTCACAAGTCCGCACTGAAACAGGTGACGTGAAGACGGTCAAGACCACAAAGCGGGTAATTAAGAAGAAAAAAGGCAAAAAGGACGAGGTCACTGAAATCACCACCATCCAGAAAGATGACGAAGCACCCATAACAACAGTGACAGTAACCGAGGACACTCCGGAGCACGAGGAAGACACGCAGCCCGTCGAAATCGTCGAACTTCCCGAGGAAACCACAGTTGAGGAGACAAAGTCTCCAGATGGTAAGCCAAAACAGAAAAAGGTGACTAAACGAGTCATCAAAAAGAAGGTCGGTCCAAAGGTCGAAACCACAGAAATCGTCACTGAACAAGAAGACGATCAACAACCGGTTGTCTCTGTTTACAAATCAGAAGAGCTGACGGACGACACTGTCGCTCCTTTGAAAGACTTGCAAGAGCCGGACAAGGCCCAAGTCATCGAGGAAACTCCAGAAACAGTGCAGGTCACACAAGTTCAAACCGAAACTGGAGATGTAAAAACCGTCAAGACAACCAAGCGTGTCATCAAGAAGAAGAAAGGACCGAAACAAGAAGTCACCGAGATAACAACGATCGAAAAAGATGACGAGGCTCCAATAACTACGGTCACTGTAACCGAGGACAAGGCCCCTGAAGACGTCGAAGAGCTGAAACCTGTGGAAACCATCGAGTTGCCCGAAGAAACAACGGTAGAGGAGTCTGTCACCCCAGACGGTAAGAAAACACACAAAAAGATCACAAAACGCATTATCAAAAAGAAGGTAGGTCCCAAACTCGAAACAACACAAATCACAACAGAACAAACAGACGACTCAACACCGATCACGACAGTACACAAAACAGAAGAACTCATCGATGACACCACTACACCTCTCGAATACTCTCAACCTTCAGACTACGCCAAATTCGTCGAAGAAACTCCGGAAACCGTTCAAATCTCACAAGTCCGCACTGAAACAGGTGACGTGAAGATGGTCAAGACCACAAAGCGGGTAATTAAGAAGAAAAAAGGCAAAAAGGACGAGGTCACTGAAATCACCACCATCCAGAAAGATGACGAAGCACCTATAACAACAGTGACAGTAACCGAGGACACTCCGGAGCACGAGGAAGACACGCAGCCCGTCGAAATCGTCGAACTTCCCGAGGAAACCACAGTTGAGGAGACAAAGTCTCCAGATGGTAAGCCAAAACAGAAAAAGGTGACTAAACGAGTCATCAAAAAGAAAGTCGGTCCAAAGGTCGAAACCACAGAAATCGTCACTGAACAAGAAGACGATCAACAACCGGTTGTCTCTGTTTACAAATCAGAAGAGCTGACGGACGACACTGTCGCTCCTTTGAAAGACTTGCAAGAGCCGGACAAGGCCCAAGTCATCGAGGAAACTCCAGAAACAGTGCAGGTCACACAAGTTCAAACCGAAACTGGAGATGTAAAAACCGTCAAGACAACCAAGCGTGTCATCAAGAAGAAGAAAGGACCGAAACAAGAAGTCACCGAGATAACAACGATCGAAAAAGATGACGAGGCTCCAATAACTACGGTCACTGTAACCGAGGACAAGGCCCCTGAAGACGTCGAAGAGCTGAAACCTGTGGAAACCATCGAGTTGCCCGAAGAAACAACAGTAGAGGAGTCTGTCACCCCAGACGGTAAGAAAACACACAAAAAAATCACAAAACGCATTATCAAAAAGAAAGTAGGTCCAAAACTTGAAACAACGCAAATCACAACGGAACAATCAGACGACTCAACACCGATCACGACAGTACACAAAACAGAAGAACTCATCGATGACACCACTACACCTCTCGAATACTCTCAACCTACAGACTACGCCAAAGTCGTCGACGAAACTCCGGAAACCGTTCAAATCACACAAGTCCGCACTGAATCAGGGGACGTGAAGACGGTCAAGACCACAAAGCGGGTAATAAAGAAGAAAAAGGGGCCTAAAGAGGAGGTCACTGAAATAACCACGATCCAAAAAGATGATGAAGCTCCTATTACAACAGTCACAGTAACTGAGGACACTCCAGAACACGTGGAAGACTTGCAACCCGATGAGATTTTCGAGCTTCCCGAGGAGACCACAGTCGAAGAAACAAAGTCTCCCGATGGTAAGCCAAAACAGAAAAAGGTGACCAAACGAGTCATCAAAAAGAAGGTCGGTCCAAAGGTCGAAACCACAGAAATCGTCACTGAACAAGAAGACGATCAACAACCGGTCGTCTCTGTTTACAAATCAGAAGAGCTGACGGACGACACTGTCACTCCTTTGAAAGACTTACAAGAGCCGGACAAGGCCCAAGTCGTCGAGGAAACTCCAGAAACAGTGCAAGTCACACAAGTTCGATCCGAAACTGGAGATGTAAAAACCGTCAAGACAACCAAGCGAGTCATCAAGAAGAAGAAAGGACCGAAACAAGAAGTCACCGAGATAACAACGATCGAAAAAGATGACGAGGCTCCCATAACCACGGTCACTGTTACCGAGGACAAGGCCCCTGAAGACGTCGAAGAGCTGAAACCTGTGGAAACCATCGAGTTGCCCGAAGAAACAACAGTAGAGGAGTCTGTCACCCCAGACGGTAAGAAAACACACAAAAAGATCACAAAACGCATTATCAAAAAGAAGGTAGGTCCCAAACTCGAAACAACACAAATCACAACAGAACAAACAGATGCATCTACACCAATCACAACAGTACACAAAACAGAAGAACTCATTGATGACATGACCTCACCACTCATACAGTCACACGAACCACACTTTGCAAAAGTAGTAGAGGAAACTCCCGAGACAGTACAAATCTCACAAATCCGCACTGAAACAGGTGACGTGAAGACGGTCAAGACCACAAAGCGGGTAATAAAGAAGAAAAAGGGACCTAAAGAGGAGGTCACTGAAATAACAACGATCCAAAAAGATGATGAAGCTCCTATTACAACAGTCACAGTAACTGAGGACACTCCAGAACACGTGGAAGACTTGCAACCCGTTGAGATTGTCGAGCTTCCCGAGGAGACCACAGTCGAGGAGACAAAGTCTCCCGATGGTAAGCCAAAACAGAAAAAGGTGACCAAACGAGTCATCAAAAAGAAGGTCGGTCCAAAGGTCGAAACCACAGAAATCGTCACTGAACAAGAAGACGATCAACAACCGGTCGTCTCTGTTTACAAATCAGAAGAGCTGACGGACGACACTGTCACTCCTTTGAAAGACTTACAAGAGCCGGACAAGGCCCAAGTCGTCGAGGAAACTCCAGAAACAGTGCAAGTCACACAAGTTCGATCCGAAACTGGAGATGTAAAAACCGTCAAGACAACCAAGCGAGTCATCAAGAAGAAGAAAGGACCGAAACAAGAAGTCACCGAGATAACAACGATCGAAAAAGATGACGAGGCTCCAATAACCACGGTCACTGTTACCGAGGACAAGGCCCCTGAAGACGTCGAAGAGCTGAAACCTGTGGAAACCATCGAGTTGCCCGAAGAAACAACAGTAGAGGAGTCTGTCACCCCAGACGGTAAGAAAACACACAAAAAGATCACAAAACGCATTATCAAAAAGAAGGTAGGTCCCAAACTCGAAACAACACAAATCACAACAGAACAAACAGATGCATCTACACCAATCACAACAGTACACAAAACAGAAGAACTCATTGATGACATGACCACACCACTCATACACTCACACGAACCACACTTTGCAAGGGTAGTGGAGGAAACTCCCGAGACAGTACAAATCTCACAAATCCGCACTGAAACAGGTGACGTGAAGACGGTCAAGACCACAAAGCGGGTAATAAAGAAGAAAAAGGGGCCTAAAGAGGAGGTCACTGAAATAACAACGATCCAAAAAGATGATGAAGCTCCTATTACAACAGTCACAGTAACTGAGGACACTCCAGAACACGTGGAAGACTTGCAACCCGTTGAGATTGTCGAGCTTCCCGAGGAGACCACAGTCGAGGAGACAAAGTCTCCCGATGGTAAGCCCAAACAGAAAAGGTGACCAAACGAGTCATCAAAAAGAAGGTCGGTCCAAAGGTCGAAACCACAGAAATCGTCACTGAACTAGAAGACGATCAACAACCGGTCGTCTCTGTTTACAAATCAGAAGAGCTGACGGACGACACTGTCACTCCTTTGAAAGACTTACAAGAGCCGGACAAGGCCCAAGTCATCGAGGAAACTCCAGAAACAGTGCAAGTCACACAAGTTCGATCCGAAACTGGAGATGTAAAAACCGTCAAGACAACCAAGCGAGTCATCAAGAAGAAGAAAGGACCGAAACAAGAAGTCACCGAGATAACAACGATCGAAAAAGATGACGAGGCTCCAATAACTACGGTCACTGTAACCGAGGACAAGGCCTCTGAAGACGTCGAAGAGCTGAAGCCTGTGGAAACCATCGAGTTGCCCGAAGAAACAACAGTAGAGGAGTCTGTCACCCCAGACGGTAAGAAAACACACAAAAAGATCACAAAACGCATTATCAAAAAGAAGGTAGGTCCCAAACTCGAAACAACACAAATCACAACAGAACAAACAGACGAATCTACACCAATCACAACAGTACACACAACAGAAGAACTCATCGATGACACCACTACACCTCTCGAATACTCTCAACCTACAGACTACGCCAAAGTCGTCGACGAAACTCCGGAAACCGGTCAAATCTCACAAGTCCGTACTGAATCAGGGGACGTGAAGACGGTCCAGACCACAAAGCGGGTAATAAAGAAGAAAAAGGGGCCTAAAGAGGAGGTCACTGAAATAACCACGATCCAAAAAGATGATGAAGCTCCTATAACAACAGTCACAGTAACTGAGGACACTCCAGAACACGTGGAAGACTTGCAACCCGATGAGATTTTCGAGCTTCCCGAGGAGACCACAGTCGAAGAAACAAAGTCTCCCGATGGTAAGCCAAAACAGAAAAAGGTGACCAAACGAGTCATCAAAAAGAAGGTCGGTCCAAAGGTCGAAACCACAGAAATCGTCACAGAACAAGAGGACGATCAACAACCGGTCGTCTCTGTTTACAAATCAGAAGAGCTGACGGACGACACTGTCACTCCTTTGAAAGACTTACAAGAACCGGACAAGGCCCAAGTCATCGAGGAATCTCCAGAAACAGTGCAAGTCACACAAGTTCGATCCGAAACTGGAGATGTAAAAACCGTCAAGACAACCAAGCGAGTCATCAAGAAGAAGAAAGGACCGAAACAAGAAGTCACCGAGATAACAACGATCGAAAAAGATGACGAGGCTCCCATAACCACTGTCACTGTAACCGAGGACGAGGCCTCTCAAGAAGTCGAAGAGCTGAAGCCTATGGAAACCATCGAATTGCCCGAAGAAACAACAGTAGAGGAGTCTGTCACCCCAGACGGTAAGAAAACACACAAAAAGATCACAAAACGCATTATCAAAAAGAAGGTAGGTCCCAAACTTGAAACAACACAAATCACAACAGAACAAACAGACGAATCTACCCCGATCATAACAGTACACAAAACAGAAGAACTCATCGATGACATGACCTCACCACTCATACACTTACACGAACCACACTTTGCGAAGGTAGTGGAGGAAACTCCCGAGACAGTACAAATCTCACAAATCCGCACTGAAACAGGTGACGTGAAGACGGTCAAGACCACAAAGCGGGTAATAAAGAAGAAAAAGGGGCCTAAAGAGGAGGTCACTGAAATAACAACGATCCAAAAAGATGATGAAGCTCCTATTACAACAGTCACAGTAACTGAGGACACTCCAGAACACGTGGAAGACTTGCAACCCGTTGAGATTGTCGAGCTTCCCGAGGAGACCACAGTCGAGGAGACAAAGTCTTCCGATGGTAAACCCAAACAGAAAAAGGTGACCAAACGAGTCATCAAAAAGAAGGTCGGTCCAAAGGTCGAAACCACAGAAATCGTCACTGAACTAGAAGACGATCAACAACCGGTCGTCTCTGTTTACAAATCAGAAGAGCTGACGGACGACACTGTCACTCCTTTGAAAGACTTACAAGAGCCGGACAAGGCCCAAGTCGTCGAGGAAACTCCAGAAACAGTGCAAGTCACACAAGTTCGATCCGAAACTGGAGATGTAAAAACCGTCAAGACAACCAAGCGAGTCATCAAGAAGAAGAAAGGACCGAAACAAGAAGTCACCGAGATAACAACGATCGAAAAAGATGACGAGGCTCCCATAACCACGGTCACTGTTACCGAGGACAAGGCCCCTGAAGACGTCGAAGAGCTGAAACCTGTGGAAACTATCGAGTTGCCCGAAGAAACAACAGTAGAGGAGTCTGTCACCCCAGACGGTAAGAAAACACACAAAAAGATCACAAAACGCATTATCAAAAAGAAGGTAGGTCCCAAACTCGAAACAACACAAATCACAACAGAACAAACAGATGCATCTACACCAATCACAACAGTACACAAAACAGAAGAACTCATTGATGACATGACCTCACCACTCATACAGTCACACGAACCACACTTTGCAAAAGTAGTAGAGGAAACTCCCGAGACAGTACAAATCTCACAAATCCGCACTGAAACAGGTGACGTGAAGACGGTCAAGACCACAAAGCGGGTAATAAAGAAGAAAAAGGGACCTAAAGAGGAGGTCACTGAAATAACAACGATCCAAAAAGATGATGAAGCTCCTATTACAACAGTCACAGTAACTGAGGACACTCCAGAACACGTGGAAGACTTGCAACCCGTTGAGATTGTCGAGCTTCCCGAGGAGACCACAGTCGAGGAGACAAAGTCTCCCGATGGTAAGCCCAAACAGAAAAAGGTGACCAAACGAGTCATCAAAAAGAAGGTCGGTCCAAAGGTCGAAACCACAGAAATCGTCACTGAACAAGAAGACGATCAACAACCGGTCGTCTCTGTTTACAAATCAGAAGAGCTGACGGACGACACTGTCACTCCTTTGAAAGACTTACAAGAGCCGGACAAGGCCCAAGTCGTCGAGGAAACTCCAGAAACAGTGCAAGTCACACAAGTTCGATCCGAAACTGGAGATGTAAAAACCGTCAAGACAACCAAGCGAGTCATCAAGAAGAAGAAAGGACCGAAACAAGAAGTCACCGAGATAACAACGATCGAAAAAGATGACGAGGCTCCAATAACCACGGTCACTGTTACCGAGGACAAGGCCCCTGAAGACGTCGAAGAGCTGAAACCTGTGGAAACCATCGAGTTGCCCGAAGAAACAACAGTAGAGGAGTCTGTCACCCCAGACGGTAAGAAAACACACAAAAAGATCACAAAACGCATTATCAAAAAGAAGGTAGGTCCCAAACTCGAAACAACACAAATCACAACAGAACAAACAGATGCATCTACACCAATCACAACAGTACACAAAACAGAAGAACTCATTGATGACATGACCACACCACTCATACACTCACACGAACCACACTTTGCAAGGGTAGTGGAGGAAACTCCCGAGACAGTACAAATCTCACAAATCCGCACTGAAACAGGTGACGTGAAGACGGTCAAGACCACAAAGCGGGTAATAAAGAAGAAAAAGGGGCCTAAAGAGGAGGTCACTGAAATAACAACGATCCAAAAAGATGATGAAGCTCCTATTACAACAGTCACAGTAACTGAGGACACTCCAGAACACGTGGAAGACTTGCAACCCGTTGAGATTGTCGAGCTTCCCGAGGAGACCACAGTCGAGGAGACAAAGTCTCCCGATGGTAAGCCCAAACAGAAAAAGGTGACCAAACGAGTCATCAAAAAGAAGGTCGGTCCAAAGGTCGAAACCACAGAAATCGTCACTGAACTAGAAGACGATCAACAACCGGTCGTCTCTGTTTACAAATCAGAAGAGCTGACGGACGACACTGTCACTCCTTTGAAAGACTTACAAGAGCCGGACAAGGCCCAAGTCGTCGAGGAAACTCCAGAAACAGTGCAAGTCACACAAGTTCGATCCGAAACTGGAGATGTAAAAACCGTCAAGACAACCAAGCGAGTCATCAAGAAGAAGAAAGGACCGAAACAAGAAGTCACCGAGATAACAACGATCGAAAAAGATGACGAGGCTCCCATAACCACGGTCACTGTTACCGAGGACAAGGCCCCTGAAGACGTCGAAGAGCTGAAACCTGTGGAAACCATCGAGTTGCCCGAAGAAACAACAGTAGAGGAGTCTGTCACCCCAGACGGTAAGAAAACACACAAAAAGATCACAAAACGCATTATCAAAAAGAAGGTAGGTCCCAAACTCGAAACAACACAAATCACAACTGAACAAACAGATGCATCTACACCAATCACAACAGTACACAAAACAGAAGAACTCATTGATGACATGACCACACCACTCATACACTCACACGAACCACACTTTGCAAGGGTAGTGGAGGAAACTCCCGAGACAGTACAAATCTCACAAATCCGCACTGAAACAGGTGACGTGAAGACGGTCAAGACCACAAAGCGGGTAATAAAGAAGAAAAAGGGGCCTAAAGAGGAGGTCACTGAAATAACAACGATCCAAAAAGATGATGAAGCTCCTATTACAACAGTCACAGTAACTGAGGACACTCCAGAACACGTGGAAGACTTGCAACCCGTTGAGATTGTCGAGCTTCCCGAGGAGACCACAGTCGAGGAGACAAAGTCTCCCGATGGTAAGCCCAAACAGAAAAAGGTGACCAAACGAGTCATCAAAAAGAAGGTCGGTCCAAAGGTCGAAACCACAGAAATCGTCACTGAACAAGAAGACGATCAACAACCGGTCGTCTCTGTTTACAAATCAGAAGAGCTGACGGACGACACTGTCACTCCTTTGAAAGACTTACAAGAGCCGGACAAGGCCCAAGTCGTCGAGGAAACTCCAGAAACAGTGCAAGTCACACAAGTTCGATCCGAAACTGGAGATGTAAAAACCGTCAAGACAACCAAGCGAGTCATCAAGAAGAAAAAAGGACCGAAACAAGAAGTCACCGAGATAACAACGATCGAAAAAGATGACGAGGCTCCCATAACCACGGTCACTGTTACCGAGGACAAGGCCCCTGAAGACATCGAAGAGCTGAAACCTGTGGAAACCATCGAGTTGCCCGAAGAAACAACAGTAGAGGAGTCTGTCACCCCAGACGGTAAGAAAACACACAAAAAGATCACAAAACGCATTATCAAAAAGAAGGTAGGTCCCAAACTCGAAACAACACAAATCACAACTGAACAAACAGATGCATCTACACCAATCACAACAGTACACAAAACAGAAGAACTCATTGATGACATGACCACACCACTCATACACTCACACGAACCACACTTTGCAAGGGTAGTGGAGGAAACTCCCGAGACAGTACAAATCTCACAAATCCGCACTGAAACAGGTGACGTGAAGACGGTCAAGACCACAAAGCGGGTAATAAAGAAGAAAAAGGGGCCTAAAGAGGAGGTCACTGAAATAACAACGATCCAAAAAGATGATGAAGCTCCTATTACAACAGTCACAGTAACTGAGGACACTCCAGAACACGTGGAAGACTTGCAACCCGTTGAGATTGTCGAGCTGCCCGAGGAGACCACAGTCGAGGAGACAAAGTCTCCCGATGGTAAGCCCAAACAGAAAAAGGTGACCAAACGAGTCATCAAAAAGAAGGTCGGTCCAAAGGTCGAAACCACAGAAATCGTCACTGAACTAGAAGACGATCAACAACCGGTCGTCTCTGTTTACAAATCAGAAGAGCTGACGGACGACACTGTCACTCCTTTGAAAGACTTACAAGAGCCGGACAAGGCCCAAGTCGTCGAGGAAACTCCAGAAACAGTGCAAGTCACACAAGTTCGATCCGAAACTGGAGATGTAAAAACCGTCAAGACAACCAAGCGAGTCATCAAGAAGAAGAAAGGACCGAAACAAGAAGTCACCGAGATAACAACGATCGAAAAAGATGACGAGGCTCCCATAACCACGGTCACTGTTACCGAGGACAAGGCCCCTGAAGACGTCGAAGAGCTGAAACCAGTGGAAATCGTCGAGCTTCCTGAAGAGACCACTTTCGAGGATTCCGTAGGGCCAGACGGTAAGAAAACACACACCAAAATTATTAGACGTACTATTAAAAAGAAAGTAGGACCAAAGGTGAAAACTACACACATAACATCCGAACACACAGACGACACTTTACCCATTATCACTGTACACAATACAGAAGAACTCACATACGACACTGCCACACCACTCACACATTTACACGATACACACAATGCTGACGTAGTCGAGGAACTTCCCGAGACAGTCAAAGTAACACAAGTTCGTACACTATCAGGTGATGTGGAGACTGTCAAGACGACAAAGCGGGTAATAAAGAAGAAAAAGGGGCCTAAAGAGGAGGTCACTGAAATAACCACGATCCAAAAAGATGATGAAGCTCCTATCACAACAGTCACAGTAACTGAAGACACTCCGGAACACGTGGAAGACTTGCAACCCATTGAGATTGTCGAGCTTCCCCAGGAGACCACAGTCGAGGAGACAAAGTCTCCCGATGGTAAGCCCAAACAGAAAAAGGTGACCAAACGAGTCATCAAAAAGAAGGTCGGTCCAAAGGTCGAAACCACAGAAATCGTCACAGAACAAGAAGACGATCAACAACCGGTCGTCTCTGTTTACAAATCAGAAGAGCTGACGGATGACACTTTCACTCCTTTGAAAGACTTGCAAGAGCCGGACAAAGCCCAAGTCATCGAGGAAACTCCAGAAACTGTACAAGTCACACAAGTTCGATCCGAAACTGGAGATGTGAAAACCGTCAAGACAACCAAGCGTGTCATCAAGAAGAAGAAAGGACCGAAACAAGAGGTTACCGAGATCACAACGATCGAAAAAGACGATGAAGCACCTATCACTACAGTGACTGTCACCGAAAAACAAGCACCCCAGGAGGCTGAAGACCACCAACCAGTTGAAATCGTCGAGCTTCCTGAAGAGACCACTTTCGAGGATTCCGTAGGGCCAGACGGTAAGAAAACACACACCAAAATTATTAGACGTACTATTAAAAAGAAAGTAGGACCAAAGGTGAAAACTACACACATAACATCCGAACACACAGACGACACTTTACCCATTATCACTGTACACAATACAGAAGAACTCGCATACGACACTGCCACACCACTCACACATTTACACGATACACACAATGCTGACGTAGTCGAGGAACTTCCCGAGACAGTCAAAGTAACACAAGTTCGTACACTATCAGGTGATGTGGAGACTGTCAAGACGACAAAGCGGGTAATAAAGAAGAAAAAGGGGCCTAAAGAGGAGGTCACTGAAATAACCACGATCCAAAAAGATTATGAAGCTCCTATCACAACAGTCACAGTAACTGAAGACACTCCGGAGCACGTGGAAGACTTGCAACCCATTGAGATTGTCGAGCTTCCCCAGGAGACCACAGTCGAGGAGACAAAGTCTCCCGATGGTAAGCCCAAACAGAAAAAGGTGACCAAACGAGTCATCAAAAAGAAGGTCGGTCCAAAGGTCGAAACCACAGAAATCGTCACAGAACAAGAAGACGATCAACAACCGGTCGTCTCTGTTTACAAATCAGAAGAGCTGACGGACGACACTGTCACTCCTTTGAAAGACTTGCAAGAGCCGGACAAAGCCCAAGTCATCGAGGAAACTCCAGAAACTGTACAAGTCACACAAGTTCGATCCGAAACTGGAGATGTGAAAACCGTCAAGACAACCAAGCGTGTCATCAAGAAGAAGAAAGGACCGAAACAAGAGGTTACCGAGATCACAACGATCGAAAAAGACGATGAAGCACCTATCACTACAGTGACTGTCACCGAAAAACAAGCACCCCAGGAGGCTGAAGACCACCAACCAGTTGAAATCGTCGAGCTTCCTGAAGAGACCACTTTCGAGGATTCCGTAGGGCCAGACGGTAAGAAAACACACACCAAAATTATTACACGTACTATTAAAAAGAAAGTAGGACCAAAGGTGAAAACTACACACATAACATCCGAACACACAGACGACACTTTACCCATTATCACTGTACACAATACAGAAGAACTCACATACGACACTGCCACACCACTCACACATTTACACGATACACACAATGCTGACGTAGTCGAGGAACTTCCCGAGACAGTCAAAGTAACACAAGTTCGTACACTATCAGGTGATGTGGAGACTGTCAAGACCACAAAGCGGGTAATAAAGAAGAAAAAGGGGCCTAAAGAGGAGGTCACTGAAATAACCACGATCCAAAAAGATGATGAAGCTCCTATCACAACAGTCACAGTAACTGAAGACACTCCGGAACACGTGGAAGACTTGCAACCCATTGAGATTGTCGAGCTTCCCCAGGAGACCACAGTCGAGGAGACAAAGTCTCCCGATGGTAAGCCCAAACAGAAAAAGGTGACCAAACGAGTCATCAAAAAGAAGGTCGGTCCAAAGGTCGAAACCACAGAAATCGTCACAGAACAAGAAGACGATCAACAACCGGTCGTCTCTGTTTACAAATCAGAAGAGCTGACGGACGACACTTTCACTCCTTTGAAAGACTTGCAAGAGCCGGACAAGGCCCAAGTCATCGAGGAAACTCCAGAAACTGTACAAGTCACACAAGTTCGATCCGAAACTGGAGATGTGAAAACCGTCAAGACAACCAAGCGTGTCATCAAGAAGAAGAAAGGACCGAAACAAGAGGTTACCGAGATCACAACGATCGAAAAAGACGATGAAGCACCTATCACTACAGTGACTGTCACCGAAAAACAAGCACCCCAGGAGGCTCAAGACCAGCAACCAGTGGAAATCGTCGAGCTTCCTGAAGAGACCACTTTCGAGGATTCCGTAGGGCCAGACGGTAAGAAAACACACACCAAAATTATTAGACGTACTATTAAAAAGAAAGTAGGACCAAAGGTGAAAACTACACACATAACATCCGAACACACAGACGACACTTTACCCATTATCACTGTACACAATACAGAAGAACTCACATACGACACTGCCACACCACTCACACATTTACACGATACACACAATGCTGACGTAGTCGAGGAACTTCCCGAGACAGTCAAAGTAACACAAGTTCGTACACTATCAGGTGATGTGGAGACTGTCAAGACCACAAAGCGGGTAATAAAGAAGAAAAAGGGGCCTAAAGAGGAGGTCACTGAAATAACCACGATCCAAAAAGATGATGAAGCTCCTATCACAACAGTCACAGTAACTGAAGACACTCCGGAACACGTGGAAGACTTGCAACCCATTGAGATTGTCGAGCTTCCCCAGGAGACCACAGTCGAGGAGACAAAGTCTCCCGATGGTAAGCCCAAACAGAAAAAGGTGACCAAACGAGTCGTCAAAAAGAAGGTCGGTCCAAAGGTCGAAACCACAGAAATCGTCACAGAACAAGAAGACGATCAACAACCGGTCGTCTCTGTTTACAAATCAGAAGAGCTGACGGACGACACTGTCACTCCTTTGAAAGACTTGCAAGAGCCGGACAAGGCCCAAGTCATCGAGGAAACTCCAGAAACAGTGCAAGTCACACAAGTTCGATCCGAAACTGGAGATGTAAAAACCGTCAAGACAACCAAGCGTGTCATCAAGAAGAAGAAAGGACCGAAACAAGAGGTTACCGAGATCACAACGATCGAAAAAGACGATGAAGCACCTATCACTACAGTGACTGTCACCGAAAAACAAGCACCCCAGGAGGCTCAAGACCAGCAACCAGTGGAAATCGTCGAGCTTCCTGAAGAGACCACTTTCGAGGATTCCGTAGGGCCAGACGGTAAGAAAACACACACCAAAATTATTAGACGTACTATTAAAAAGAAAGTAGGACCAAAGGTGAAAACTACACACATAACATCCGAACACACAGACGACACTTTACCCATTATCACTGTACACAATACAGAAGAACTCGCATACGACACTGCCACACCACTCACACATTTACACGATACACACAATGCTGACGTAGTCGAGGAACTTCCCGAGACAGTCAAAGTAACACAAGTTCGTACACTATCAGGTGATGTGGAGACTGTCAAGACGACAAAGCGGGTAATAAAGAAGAAAAAGGGGCCTAAAGAGGAGGTCACTGAAATAACCACGATCCAAAAAGATTATGAAGCTCCTATCACAACAGTCACAGTAACTGAAGACACTCCGGAGCACGTGGAAGACTTGCAACCCATTGAGATTGTCGAGCTTCCCCAGGAGACCACAGTCGAGGAGACAAAGTCTCCCGATGGTAAGCCCAAACAGAAAAAGGTGACCAAACGAGTCATCAAAAAGAAGGTCGGTCCAAAGGTCGAAACCACAGAAATCGTCACAGAACAAGAAGACGATCAACAACCGGTCGTCTCTGTTTACAAATCAGAAGAGCTGACGGACGACACTGTCACTCCTTTGAAAGACTTGCAAGAGCCGGACAAAGCCCAAGTCATCGAGGAAACTCCAGAAACTGTACAAGTCACACAAGTTCGATCCGAAACTGGAGATGTGAAAACCGTCAAGACAACCAAGCGTGTCATCAAGAAGAAGAAAGGACCGAAACAAGAGGTTACCGAGATCACAACGATCGAAAAAGACGATGAAGCACCTATCACTACAGTGACTGTCACCGAAAAACAAGCACCCCAGGAGGCTGAAGACCACCAACCAGTTGAAATCGTCGAGCTTCCTGAAGAGACCACTTTCGAGGATTCCGTAGGGCCAGACGGTAAGAAAACACACACCAAAATTATTAGACGTACTATTAAAAAGAAAGTAGGACCAAAGGTGAAAACTACACACATAACATCCGAACACACAGACGACACTTTACCCATTATCACTGTACACAATACAGAAGAACTCACATACGACACTGCCACACCACTCACACATTTACACGATACACACAATGCTGACGTAGTCGAGGAACTTCCCGAGACAGTCAAAGTAACACAAGTTCGTACACTATCAGGTGATGTGGAGACTGTCAAGACCACAAAGCGGGTAATAAAGAAGAAAAAGGGGCCTAAAGAGGAGGTCACTGAAATAACCACGATCCAAAAAGATGATGAAGCTCCTATCACAACAGTCACAGTAACTGAAGACACTCCGGAACACGTGGAAGACTTGCAACCCATTGAGATTTTCGAGCTTCCCCAGGAGACCACAGTCGAGGAGACAAAGTCTCCCGATGGTAAGCCCAAACAGAAAAAGGTGACCAAACGAGTCATCAAAAAGAAGGTCGGTCCAAAGGTCGAAACCACAGAAATCGTCACAGAACAAGAAGACGATCAACAACCGGTCGTCTCTGTTTACAAATCAGAAGAGCTGACGGACGACACTGTCACTCCTTTGAAAGACTTGCAAGAGCCGGACAAGGCCCAAGTCATCGAGGAAACTCCAGAAACTGTACAAGTCACACAAGTTCGATCCGAAACTGGAGATGTGAAAACCGTCAAGACAACCAAGCGTGTCATCAAGAAGAAGAAAGGACCGAAACAAGAGGTTACCGAGATCACAACGATCGAAAAAGACGATGAAGCACCTATCACTACAGTGACTGTCACCGAAAAACAAGCACCCCAGGAGGCTGAAGACCACCAACCAGTTGAAATCGTCGAGCTTCCTGAAGAGACCACTTTCGAGGATTCCGTAGGGCCAGACGGTAAGAAAACACACACCAAAATTATTACACGTACTATTAAAAAGAAAGTAGGACCAAAGGTGAAAACTACACACATAACATCCGAACACACAGACGACACTTTACCCATTATCACTGTACACAATACAGAAGAACTCACATACGACACTGCCACACCACTCACACATTTACACGATACACACAATGCTGACGTAGTCGAGGAACTTCCCGAGACAGTCAAAGTAACACAAGTTCGTACACTATCAGGTGATGTGGAGACTGTCAAGACCACAAAGCGGGTAATAAAGAAGAAAAAGGGGCCTAAAGAGGAGGTCACTGAAATAACCACGATCCAAAAAGATGATGAAGCTCCTATCACAACAGTCACAGTAACTGAAGACACTCCGGAACACGTGGAAGACTTGCAACCCATTGAGATTGTCGAGCTTCCCCAGGAGACCACAGTCGAGGAGACAAAGTCTCCCGATGGTAAGCCCAAACAGAAAAAGGTGACCAAACGAGTCATCAAAAAGAAGGTCGGTCCAAAGGTCGAAACCACAGAAATCGTCACAGAACAAGAAGACGATCAACAACCGGTCGTCTCTGTTTACAAATCAGAAGAGCTGACGGACGACACTGTCACTCCTTTGAAAGACTTGCAAGAGCCGGACAAGGCCCAAGTCATCGAGGAAACTCCAGAAACTGTACAAGTCACACAAGTTCGATCCGAAACTGGAGATGTGAAAACCGTCAAGACAACCAAGCGTGTCATCAAGAAGAAGAAAGGACCGAAACAAGAGGTTACCGAGATCACAACGATCGAAAAAGACGATGAAGCACCTATCACTACAGTGACTGTCACCGAAAAACAAGCACCCCAGGAGGCTGAAGACCACCAACCAGTTGAAATCGTCGAGCTTCCTGAAGAGACCACTTTCGAGGATTCCGTAGGGCCAGACGGTAAGAAAACACACACCAAAATTATTAGACGTACTATTAAAAAGAAAGTAGGACCAAAGGTGAAAACTACACACATAACATCCGAACACACAGACGACACTTTACCCATTATCACTGTACACAATACAGAAGAACTCACATACGACACTGCCACACCACTCACACATTTACACGATACACACAATGCTGACGTAGTCGAGGAACTTCCCGAGACAGTCAAAGTAACACAAGTTCGTACACTATCAGGTGATGTGGAGACTGTCAAGACCACAAAGCGGGTAATAAAGAAGAAAAAGGGGCCTAAAGAGGAGGTCACTGAAATAACCACGATCCAAAAAGATGATGAAGCTCCTATCACAACAGTCACAGTAACTGAAGACACTCCGGAACACGTGGAAGACTTGCAACCCATTGAGATTGTCGAGCTTCCCCAGGAGACCACAGTCGAGGAGACAAAGTCTCCCGATGGTAAGCCCAAACAGAAAAAGGTGACCAAACGAGTCATCAAAAAGAAGGTCGGTCCAAAGGTCGAAACCACAGAAATCGTCACAGAACAAGAAGACGATCAACAACCGGTCGTCTCTGTTTACAAATCAGAAGAGCTGACGGACGACACTGTCACTCCTTTGAAAGACTTGCAAGAGCCGGACAAGGCCCAAGTCATCGAGGAAACTCCAGAAACTGTACAAGTCACACAAGTTCGATCCGAAACTGGAGATGTGAAAACCGTCAAGACAACCAAGCGTGTCATCAAGAAGAAGAAAGGACCGAAACAAGAGGTTACCGAGATCACAACGATCGAAAAAGACGATGAAGCACCTATCACTACAGTGACTGTCACCGA
The DNA here is from genome assembly GCF_003590095.1 of Trichoplusia ni. NCBI lineage: Eukaryota > Metazoa > Arthropoda > Insecta > Lepidoptera > Noctuidae > Trichoplusia > Trichoplusia ni. The sequence continues at coordinate 1,438,481 of NC_039478.1, read as the reverse complement.
AAAACAAGCACCCCAGGAGGCTGAAGACCACCAACCAGTTGAAATCGTCGAGCTTCCTGAAGAGACCACTTTCGAGGATTCCGTAGGGCCAGACGGTAAGAAAACAGACACCAAAATTATTACACGTACTATTAAAAAGAAAGTAGGACCAAAGGTGAAAACTACACACATAACATCCGAACACACAGACGACACTTTACCCATTATCACTGTACACAATACAGAAGAACTCACATACGACACTGCCACACCACTCACACATTTACACGATACACACAATGCTGACGTAGTCGAGGAACTTCCCGAGACAGTCAAAGTAACACAAGTTCGTACACTATCAGGTGATGTGGAGACTGTCAAGACCACAAAGCGGGTAATAAAGAAGAAAAAGGGGCCTAAAGAGGAGGTCACTGAAATAACCACGATCCAAAAAGATGATGAAGCTCCTATCACAACAGTCACAGTAACTGAAGACACTCCGGAACACGTGGAAGACTTGCAACCCATTGAGATTGTCGAGCTTCCCCAGGAGACCACAGTCGAGGAGACAAAGTCTCCCGATGGTAAGCCCAAACAGAAAAAGGTGACCAAACGAGTCATCAAAAAGAAGGTCGGTCCAAAGGTCGAAACCACAGAAATCGTCACAGAACAAGAAGACGATCAACAACCGGTCGTCTCTGTTTACAAATCAGAAGAGCTGACGGACGACACTGTCACTCCTTTGAAAGACTTGCAAGAGCCGGACAAGGCCCAAGTCATCGAGGAAACTCCAGAAACTGTACAAGTCACACAAGTTCGATCCGAAACTGGAGATGTGAAAACCGTCAAGACAACCAAGCGTGTCATCAAGAAGAAGAAAGGACCGAAACAAGAGGTTACCGAGATCACAACGATCGAAAAAGACGATGAAGCACCTATCACTACAGTGACTGTCACCGAAAAACAAGCACCCCAGGAGGCTGAAGACCACCAACCAGTTGAAATCGTCGAGCTTCCTGAAGAGACCACTTTCGAGGATTCCGTAGGGCCAGACGGTAAGAAAACACACACAACATTTTATGAAAGTACATAAAACTCAGGACACACAAAACACAACATTTTTATTTAATGCGATATTTGTAATGAAGGCAAATGTTTATTTAATAAACGTTACATAATGTTTGGATAGTTAGTAGATTTCCGACGTTGATTGGTAAGTTATTAAAATAGCATATTTCAATATTCAATAAACATTTTGTTTGGCTGCTTAATTTTCTGATTGTATAGTAATTATTTACTTTAACTCTCGATACATTTGAGTTGTTGGATTGAAATGTGATAAAAAATACGATTACTCCCACAACGACTTCGCCACTAGACAAGTACAATAACGAAAACCCGTGGATTGCTATCGTCATTTCATATTTATTCCAACTTTTTTACTCCCACTAATGGCTAATTTAGAATTAGTGAAATAAAACATGAAGCGCTGTCTCCGTCTCCAAGATCCTATTTTTAGGTTAAGATTTTAAAAAGTTATTTAGATTATAAATTTTTGCGTAGGCTGATTGATTTTTATCGGTAAGTGTAAGATTTGTCTGGTTAGGTTTGTGTACAGCTACTTTATTTTATTTGGTCGGTTAAAAAATACGGATCATTTATATTTTATGTTAATGTCACTTTATTTTTTGAGATAAGACTTTTGAATATTCAATATTTGGATTGATAAAATGACAAAAAAAATTTATTCCAGAGAAAGAAATTGCTCACAAAAAGTTACACAGACCGAAGGCTCAACCCAAAGAAGAAGAGGTACCCAAAAGTCTCCCAACTAAAGAAGAAGAAACTGTTGTTCCAAAATTAACAAAAAAATTAAAACCTACTCCGATGAAAATTGAAGAAATTAAAATGACGGAAGCTCAACATGCCCAAGAAATTCAGGGTCCTCAATTTACTAAACTCAAATTAAAGAAACCTACTCAAAAACCTAAACAAGAAGTACAAACTGTTATTTTGCCTAAAATACAACTCAAAAGTCGTATAAGGTATGTAACTGAATGGCCGCCCGAAGAACTAAGACCTTTGATTTCATTTTTGGGTAGTGTCAAACAAAATGGTGAATTATCACGTAATATTAAAGAAGCAGCAAAATTGAAAAAGAAACCGATTAAAGTCGTGCAACTACCAGACTTAGAGAGAGTTGAGCTAGAAAAACCTGAAGTATTCGATTTCGATACAAGCAAGCCGCTAACTTCCGAAACAGAAAGATCTATTCAAAACGCAGATACAGAAAGTGATGAAATTGCCAACGTTGTGATCAAAAAAGTTAAAAATGTTCCTGAGATATCAGATATCGAATTAATTGATGAAACCAAAACAGAAGCCAACGAGATGAAAGCCATTGAATCACCTGTAGAAAAGAAAGAAAAGCAAAAAGAACCAGAAACAATAGAACCTGTTCTTCAAGAGCAAATAACTGAAAAACCAACCGAAAAGGTTGAACAACCTATCGAAACGGAAAATACAATCAAACCTAAAAAGAAAAAGGTAACAAAACGCCCAGTAGAACCTGAAAAGCAGGATGAATTGCCAAAAGAGGAACCACAAATCCTGACCGAGGAACACGTAGAGGAAACTGAACACGTAGAGGCTGAAGAAATTGATAGCCAGCCTAAAGAAGAAAGTATTCCCGAACAAATTGAACCAATTGTTTCAGAAAAGAAGGTCAAAAAACCAAAGAAGAAAGAAAAGCCTCTCATTTCGAAAAGCGAATCTAAAGAAAGTCCTGAAAAGGAATTAGTTGAGAAAGAAGATATAGTTGATGATACGGTAAAAGAACAAGTAAGTCCAGATGCAGAAACAATTGTTACGTCTCCTATAGTTACTGAGGTTCCAAAGAAAGATAAAAAGCCTAAAACTAAAAAAGTAAAAGCAGTTGAAGATACTATACCAAAACGTGAAGAAGAAATCCCAGAAAAAGAATCTGTTAAAGAAGAAATTCCAGAAAAAGAATCTGCTGAAGAACAAAGATCCGTTGAAAAACCGGTCACAAAACAAAAACCAAAGTTAACAGCTATTAAAATCGAAAGGAAAGAAGTTGAAATAAGTAAACCTCAACACGCTGAAAGTATTGAAGGGCCTCAATTCACAAAACTTAAATTGAAAAAAGCTACTACAAAACCAAAACAAGATACTTCTATTGTCACTTTACCGAAATTCCAACTTAAAAGTCGAGTCAAATACGTAAACGACTGGCCTCCGGAAATAATTAAACCCGTTGTCTCATTTCTAGGAAGTGTGCGACAAAATGGAATACTGTCTCGTAACGTTAAAGAGGCCGAAAAAGTTAAGAAAAAAGTTTACAAGCAACCAAAACTACCTGAAATTGAAAAAACGGAATTGGAAAAACCCATGTTTGGATACGATGACATAATAGATGCCAAGAATGTTGAACCTATCGAAACCGACACTCCTTTAGAGATTGAGCAAGAAACAGAGAGTACAGTAGATGAACCAGAGCAATTTACTATTAAACCAAAACGACCAAGTATCAAGAAAATGGAAGAAATTGAAGATGAAGTTACAATTAAAAAGAAATTAAGAACAGTACGTAAACCATCAGTAACATTACCGGAAATAACTGAACCAGAAACTGTAACCTTCAGACCAAAAACAACCAAAACAAAAGAAGATGTAGAACAGGAATTTAATATTCAGTTAGATTCATATGCGGAAGAAGAAATTTCACTGACTAGTAAAGTGAAACTTAAGCCACACCGACAACCAACCTTTAACGAGGAAGCTAACGAAGCATCCATCAAATTTTATGAAGATACTGAAGACAATGAAGGTCCTGATGTTATTGAAATTTTGGAAAGCGATGATGACGAGCAGGAGAAAGCCTCTGATGTAATGTTACCTCTAAAAAAGAAAACAAAAGCCAAAAAAGAAACTTTGGAAGAAATTTCTTCATCTATAACAGTATCAAAACCAAAACGAGAACTGGAACCAGAAATTTCTCAAGATGTTAGCATTCAATTAGAAAGAAAACCAAAGTACAAGGTAGATGAGCAGGAAGAAGTTTCTTTCGACGTTAAACCGCAAATAGAACAGTATTCGCAAGAAGAATTATCACTTTCGAGTAAAATCAAATTAAAACCTAAAAAGAAAACCATTGTATCAGAAGCCGCAGATGAAACCTCTATTCAACTAATTCAAGAAGTGGAAGATGATAGTCAAGCTGAAGAAATTCTATTAAGTGATGTTGAAACGGAAGAAAATGTGGAAATGTTTATCAAACGTAAACCGAAAAAGCCAGTTTACGAAGTGAGTGAAGTTGAGGAGTTAAGCGTTGAATTGAAACCTAAAAGAATTACTACTGAAGATGCGTATGAAGAAGAACAATTAACAATTTCAGCTAAAAGGAAACCTAGAAAACCCTCAACATTACAAGGTATTTAATGTCGCAATTCGATCGATGTGGACCGCTAATTCGCTTTCAAAATAAATTTATTTATTGTGTCGATATAAGTCATTCATGTTAGTCGTTATGGTACACGCGATTAAATAATTAATTCCTTATTATGCTTATATAATACATTTATTATGCGCTTTATTTTAACTATCTAACCTGTAAGTTTTGCGATCAATTTCATTGCTTACACTTTCACACAAAAACACTTTATGTGACTCATACGTCCATAAAGAATAAGAAAATACTTTTCTTTTAATTAATTTTCGTCTAAGTAACATATGACATAATTTAGCTAAGTAGTACAAGTGAAATCATTTATTTTTGTAAGTGCTTTCTTTTCGAAAATGCGTGTTATAGTGCAAAGCATGAGTTTTAGAAACAGTAGTAAATCCTATTTATGCTCTTATCTTATTAAGTTTTATATAATTTCAGAAGCTGATGCATCAATGAGTATTTCCAGAGAGCAGGAATTCCCCGGTAAGTTTTATTTTATGAGTCCTAAATTCGATTTTAGTAAAAAAATAATAACTTGTTTCGGCACCAGTATTATAAATGTTATTCGTTTTTAGAAACCCCGGTTGATGTACGCGGCGGTGACACGGTATTTGCTGTGTATTCCTACGTTGCAGAGACTGATGAGGCCATCAACTTAGTGGAAGGCGAACGACTCTACATCTTAGGTAAGGGGCTTAATCTAGTAAAAAGTCTGTTTGTAGAGAATATATAAATACTAGCTGACCCAGCAAACGGTGTTTTGACTAAAAAAATATTTCTAGTTGTATGTATTTTTTAAAGCTACATTATAAAAAAATAAAAACAGAATTTCATCCAAAAAATTAAATATATTTTTTTAGTGTGAGCAACCCTTAAAACTTAGGGATTCTTAGTATGAAAAATAGATGTTAGTCGATTCTCAGACCTACTGAATACGCATATAACATTTGGTAAAAATCGGTAAAGCCGTTTCGGAGGAGTACGGTAACTAAAATCGTGACACGGAAATTTTATATATTAGAAGATAAGATATATATACGTAGAAATATATACCACACGCACCACTGTTAGGTTCAGACTTCTTTACGTATAGGGTAGGCTTGAGCATTACGCTACGAGCTTACTGCAGGTTGGCGATATGAGATGCCAATATTTTAGAATCCAGCTTTCTCAACAACGATATCGTTTTTCAGTGGCGTCTTAAATTTTTTTTAAATGTTTTGTTTGACTACAAATCGCATCTGCACCTCGTGAATACATATCCAAACATGGACCCGCAAGGCTACCATGAAAATTAAAAGCTGTTATTTCGATTTCAATATGTTTGTTATCGTGAGGACCGGGATGGTAGGCGCTCTTTGCGGGAGGCCTACGTTCAGCAGTGGACGGCGATAGGCTGAGATGATGATGATGATGATGATGTTTGTTATTCTATTACAGTTTGGCGAAAGCTTATAACAAGATACTCTCACAGAACATGATGTGCACCTTGGACATGTTCACTATTTGAAAATGAAAATAGGTTGATTTTAAAGTTCCCGTGATCCATGAGAAACGGGACTACATAATGCTCTACTTCAACAAAGAGAGAAATTGTAACATGGCTTACTGCCCATGATTGATGATTTGATATCCGGGTTTAATAAATCTATCAATCTTACTAGACCTTTTTGTTGGGTCAACACTATCCGGCTTCAAACATTTAATTTTGAAGTCGGATAAAATAGAGCAACCGCTAAAGCAACTTCGGCCTTAGACTAAACTTCCATAGGTTTGGTAGCCGGAAGGTCGACACAACGAACATTCGTTTTTTCTTAGGCTTTGTTTAATTAGTGTTCCCAATTTAGATTGTGTGCAAATCTATCCGACGTTTAGAATGTTAACTTTCTAATCTGACAACGCCTTTTAATTTTAGAAACAACAAATCAGGATTGGTGGTATGTGCGTAAGCACCTTACAGAAGAAAAGGGCTGGGTTCCTGCCCAATACTTAATGGATGAAGCTAACTACACTCTGTACTTGCAGAAGAAACTTAACGAGAAAATTGATAAGCTTCCAGTATTTGAGAGTAAGTCAAAACATTCTTAAATATCAACGCATCTACATAGTTAGAAAAGCATAGTTAAACAAAAGAAGCCGAGTGGACGCCAAGTCAAACCTCGGGTGCAAGACGTGACGTGGGTTCGACCCCCGCGTAGCATTTGTGTGATCTACAAAAGCTTGTTCGGGTCTAGGTATCTTAGTGCATATGAATTTAATGTTTGCTCAACCATCTGCGACACTAGATTTCAATTCATTTAGATGGATTTAAAAAAAAATGAGTGATAATTTCAATTTAGCGAAAAAATAATTATTACGAAATCAAATATTCCTACCCTGGTTTTACTTACAGCTTAATTCTTTTAAATCTATCAAAAACATTCAGAAACATCATTTTTTACAGAACCAACGCCTGAGGAACAAGCGAGTGCCCCAATATTCATAGAAAAGCTACGACCAAAACACACACCTGATGGATCCACCGTACAATTTGAATGCCAAGTAGAAGGATATCCAAGACCACAGATAACTTGGTTCAGACAAACCGCTATTATAAAACCGTCTCAGGATTTCCAAATGTATTACGATGACGATAATGTTGCAACATTAGTCATTAGAGAAGTATTTCCTGAGGATGCGGGTACTTTTACATGTGTAGCTAAAAACGCCGCTGGATTCGCCTCGAGTACTACGGAATTAATTGTTGAAGCTCCGTTATCCGATCACGGATCAGAAATGACCATTCTTTCCAGAAAGAGTCTTTCAAGGGAATCTTCGCTTGCCGACATTTTAGAGGGTATACCACCAACATTTTCCAAGAGGCCTAAAGCTCAATACGTTAACGAAGGTTCTCAAATATTTTTGGAATGTAGACTAGTAGCAATTCCGGAACCTGACATAGCGTGGTTCTTTAAAGGTGAAGAAATTACTCCAACTGAGAATATATCCATCGCTACCGAGTCCGACATGCATATGTACTGTAGTGTGTTGAAAATATCTGATGTGAAGAAATTCCAAGAGGGAACATACACGGTGCTCGCTGTTAATAGAGAAGGCGAAGCCAGTTTACCTATAGTATTAAAAATTAAAACCGGAGAAAAAGAGAAACCTCAAGTTATAGAACCTCTCAGAAGCATGACCATTAGAGAAGGAGAAAGTGTCGTTTTGTCTACGCAAGTGGTTGGCAATCCACAACCTACGGTAACTTGGCACAAAAACAATAAACCAGTTAAATCACTTACTACTAAGTCTGACGGAGATACTCACACTATCACTATAATAAAACCTAAAAAAGGAAAAGATGATGGAGTATACACATTGAAAGCAGTTAACTCAGAGGGTTCTACAGAAACTAGCGCTGTTATAACGATAGAAGGTAAGAAATCCATACTTATTGACCTCATATATATTATAAGTTTATTAAATTATTTATTTTCTTCTCATATTTTTTCATTTTTATTTTGTTCTAGAACCTACAGAAGAGAATGCCGAGCCACCACTATTTATTAACAGATTCCAGGAGTTGACTGTTAAAGAAAATGGAACAATCAAATTAGTAGCCAAAGTTACGGGCAATCCGGTACCCTCTATCACTTGGTATAGAAACAATAATATTATCACTCCATCTGATAACGTCACACAAAACTTTGATGGTGAAAATATAGAGTTAATTATATCTAAGGTAGATTCTGAAATAGATTCAGGTGACTACAAGTGTGTGGCATCAAACAGTGCCGGAAAAGCCTCTCATGGTGCCAGAGTTACTATTGATGTTGACAAGGTTACTTTCATAAAGAATTTAAAATCTACTTACGTAACAGAAGAAGGCAAGTCGGTTATTCTGGAGTGTCAAACATCTCATACAGTTTCTACTAAATGGTATCACAATGACAAAGAAGTGAGTGGTATGGACCACAGGGAAATCATCCAAGAAGGAAAAGTTCACAAACTCAGAATAAAGAAAACTAAATTAACAGACTCTGGCACTATCAAATGTGTAGTTAAAGGACAAGAAACTCACTCTAAGTTGATAGTTAATGAAACCGTACCTGAATTTATTAGAAAACTACAAGACTTTGAAGTCAAAGAAAGAGATATAGCTATTTTAGAAGTCGAAATTAACTCTGAAACTGCGGACGTAATATGGGAAAAAGACGGTGAAACAATCAAGACAAAGAAAAACAAATATGAACTAGAGAAACGCGGTAATGTACGAAAATTGTTTATTAGGAATACATCAGTTCATGATGAAGGAGAATATACTTGTAAACTTCGCGATGATTCGTGTACAGCAGAAGTTACTGTAGTTGAATTGCCTCCAGAAATTATATCACGGCTTCAAGATCAAAAAGTAAACAAAGGAAGTAAAGCAACCTTTGAAATCGAACTAACAAAGGGAGATGCTTTAGTACAATGGTTTAAAGACGGATCAGAAATTCAATTTTCAAATCATATACAGCTAACAATTGATGGGAAGAAGCAGAAACTTAAAATTTATGATTGTGAGCTATCTGATGAAGGAACCTACGCCTGTGAGGTCGGTAATGACAAATGTACCGCTAACCTTATTGTTGAACAGCCAACAGTTGACTTCACTCTGCGATTACCTGAAAGTATCGTTGTTCCTGCAAATACCGATGCTTATTTGACAGTAGAAATACCAGATGACAGCCTGGATGTCACCTGGTACAAAAAGAAAACAGTCATTGAAGATACTGAAAAGTTTACTTTAATTTCCGATGTTACAAAACGTACTTTAATTATCAGAAAATGCACTGAAGACGATCAATGTGAATATTCATGCGTGCTATGTGACGCTAAATGCTCAACCAAATTGATAGTTGAAGGTAAGATTATTTTTTTAATTATTAGGTATTATTATTTACTTAGCTGATCATTGATAACAAACAACTGACTATACCATCATTTTTTCATTTGCAGTTGTTGAATACCCGCCAAAGATACTCGGATACGAGAATAAGTACAGGGTTAAGAGAGGTGGTGATGTTACTCTCCAAGTGCAGTATGAAGCTGTCCCACAACCCAACGATGAATGGGTGGTTAATTCTAAGATAATCAAGAAAACTAAGCACACAAAGCCGACTATCGATTCAAAGTCTGCTAGTCTAACGATTAAGAAGGTTGAAAACACCGATGCTGGAACTTATCGACTACGTCTCGAAAATAATTGTGGTGAAACAACAGTTGAAATAGGTTTAGTAGTTATTGGTGAGTTATCCTAATACATCTGATATCTTACATGTGAACATTGCAGTATTTTATTGACATGTATACTTTACAGATATATCGTCACCACCCGGAAAGCCGACCGTTGTGGAAACTACAAATAATTCCATTAATTTGTGTTGGGATGAGCCGAGTGAAAAAGGAAATACAGAAATAGATTGCTATATTATTGAATACCAAGAATCAAATACTACTGAGTAAGTCAACTTCAGATTAATTGAACTCTATGAAATCTTTCTTTTAATTGTCGTACATATAACTGTTAAATTCAGATCAAGTCGAAAGTTGTTTCATTCAAAGTAACTTCGAAATTCTAATATTATAACCGATTTTTACTAATTTATACTATTGTTTTAGATGGATATCAATTGAAAACATTAAAACGACTCAATACTCCGTTAAAAATCTGAAGACAAAATCATCATATAAGTTCAGAGTCTTTGCTGTTAATGAAGTAGGCGTCAGTCAGTCGTCCGAAGAAACAGAATTCATAATAATACAAGAACTTGTCAAAGCACAACCTCCAACAGTAGAGAAACCACTTAAAGACATAATACGAGAGCCAGATGAAGACGTTGAGCTAACTTGTATATTTGGAGGAATACCTGAACCTAAAGTGACGTGGCTCAAAGAAGGAAAGAAGTTGAAGACTGCTAAAGCTACCTACATCAACAGGGTAGCAACTCTTGTCATAACAGCGTCAGAAACTACAGAAGGAAACTACAGCTGTATTGCTAGTAATGAACATGGCGAAGTTGAAACCACATGTAATTTAGAAGTACAACAAAAGCCTCATGTTGTTGTGTCTGATGATGAGGTCAATCAGAAGCTCCGAGTTGGAGAGGAGTGGTTAGTAAAGGCTATAGTCAAAGGTATTCCTAAACCCACGATCAGTTGGTACTTCAACGGTACTAAAGTAGAAGAGTCTGAAGACATAACAATTACAATTGAGAACAATATCAGTATTATTAGAATATCTGAACTCAGCCGTTCTCATTCAGGAAAATATACAATTGAAGCCAATAACAAGGCTGGAAGTACTTCGTTTGATGTTACTCTTAAAGTTTTCGGTAAGTAATTAGATGTTGTGTTGTTTAAAATGTGGTTTTGCTGTTCTTTACCACAGTAACTGTTCAGACGATAGCTGCAAACCGTACAGCTCGGGATGTGAAATCATACTACAGAGATTTGTTCTAAAATTATTGTAATATTTCAGATAAACCTAGCAAGCCCGAAGGCCCTGTTGTGTTGCGTGAAATCAGCCGAGAATCTGTGACGATAGAATGGAAACCACCTCTTGATGATGGTGGTTTGGAACTAACAAAATATGCTATTGAAAAACATGAACCTGATACCAACCAATGGGTGAAAGTGGCCGATGTCGATAAAGACGTGGATACATATTGCATACAAAGACTGAATGAAAATTGTGAATATATGTTCCGTGTCATGGCCCAAAATCCGGTAGGATTCTCTGAGGCACTGGAAAGCGAACCTATAGTCATTAAAACAGCACTGGGTATGTTAAATCAGTTACTGTATTAATCTTATTTACTGTTATTACTTTTTATTGTTCTCTTTAATACACAGTTATATACAACACGATATTAACTTGCAGATGTGCCTTCGCCACCCTTAGGCCCACTTGGCTTGTACGGTATCAATAGTGATTCGCTCACTATTACTTGGTATCCATCAGAGAAGAATGGAGGCTCACCAATTCTTGATTACAGCATTGAAATTAAACAAGAAGGTAAAAAGTGGAAGCACGTGGCGACTGTTACTGAAACAATTACTAAAATAGAGAAGCTCACTGTGAACACCACTTACCAATTTAGGATATGTGCCCGAAATGAAATTGGAACTAGTCTGCCTTACATATCGGATGAGAAAGTAACGATAGGAAAAACATTATGTAAGTTTGAGGTTTTTAGTACCTCCCTTTTGCATATGGATATCCTCGCGAATAGTTTTGAACGTGATTTTGATATGTTTTTTTTAATTATTTTTAGCACGACCATCGAAGCCGCAAAACTTTGCAGTTAAAGAAACGACTTCAAGGTCTGTAACTCTGCAATGGGCGGCACCTGAGAGCGACGGTGGAAGTGTTGTTACAAGTAAGTCTATTAGTAAACACTATTTCTTCAAACGTTTACGATATTATGATCGTACTTTTTTCTTTAATAATCAAATGCTACAATTCGTTCTAATTTTGTTTCTGTATTAGATTACATCATTGAATACAAGACTGCTAGAGGTAAATCATGGACCAAAGCAATCACTGTCAGTGGCACAGTATTTGAACATTGTATTGAAAACATCAAAGAAAAAGACGAACTAGTCTTCAGGATATCTGCCGAGAACGCGATTGGCGTCAGCTTGGCGGCGGAATCTCAGACTGTGAGGCTAGAGAAACATGCGAGTAAGTATTAAAGTTTGTTAAACAATATTTTCCACTTAATTTACCTTATATCATCTCCAGTAATAAGAAGAGAAATAAAGTACCAAATTAAAAAATACTGCTCATGATTTAGAATAATCCAGAAGTGATTCTTATTTAACCACTGTTCCTATTTTCAGCGGTACCATCACCGCCAACAGCTCCATTAGAAATTAGAACCGTCGGTACCAACATCGTGATGACGTCATGGGGTACCCCCGAGTGGGATGGTGGAGCACCTCTGTTGGGCTACAACATCGCCATACGTGACGTCACGAAGACTATGTGGATGGAAGTCGGAAAGGTCGATGCGCATACGCTTAAGTTCAATATCAAGGACTTGAACGACAATCATACTTACATGATTAGGATATACGCTCGCAATGAAATCGGAGTTAGCGAGCCTTTGGAGTCGGACGAACCATTCAAGGTTATTCCTGGAGAAGGTACGTATCATACTTAAAACTCTTGTACTACTTACGGCATATTTAATAGGCAAAAAATATTGCTAATACCTAGTAGTTGTAGTTAGATATGATTCATAAAGGTACTTAAATGAAAAAGGAAATTACTACTAAAAAAATCACAAGCGAACTATCCCAAAAGATCTTTATTTAACAACTAGCTGTTGCCCGCGACTTCGTCCCCGTGGGTAGAAGATATAAAGAATAAGAAAGATAAGAAGAATAAGTTATGATTTCTACCTGCCCTATTTTTTCACATTTTCCATTGTATCTTCGCTCCTATTAGTCGCGGCGTGATGGTTTATAGCCTAAAGCCCTCCTTTCCTTGTGTTGAATAGATGAATGGTCTATTCAATACAAAAATATTTTTTTCAATTTGGACCAGTATTTCCTGAGAGCTCCTTTAGCTTTATATATTAGTATAGATTCATATTTCTAATTTCAAAAAATAATTTTAAGCGAAAAAGCTTCATTTTAATGTACTTTTACATCTTCTACGCCCAGTATCAAATCTTAAAAAGGCACTGTAGTAAAGTACAGTTGCACATCCAAGTTGTTTATCTTTTCCCAAGTACAATGCAGGACGAATAGAACATTTCATTGTGTGTTAACAGTATAACACTTTGAAGAAAACCTAGACTACAATGGAAGCAAGACTAAGACAAAACAAAAACGCGTCTATTATTCTTACATCGCTCACACAATGCATAATAGAAACGTTTATTTCTTATACGTTAAGTAAGAGCAATAAGTAAGAGGTGTTTATAGTTCAAAATCTCCATGGAAATAGAGATAAAGACGATATACATTCGTAGTCAACAAGCGATCAATTTTAAGAATCAGTAAAATCAAAGTCTCATGACTATTGAAAACCATTGTGTGATTTAAAAGATTCGATTTACCTTGACCACTAGCTCGTTTCGTAAGTTGTCTTCGTGCGCTGTTCACTCATTCTCTGACCATGATATAATGTTTTGCAGTGGACTCGCAAGCGGACGAGGAGGTAGGCGAGCAGACGGAGATGACGGAGCCAACGTCGTTCAGCACTCAGACCACGACCTCGTGGATGCGCGAACACAACATGGACGCCGACATTCGCTCCTACGCCCGCGGCTCGCTCCTCCGCCGCGACGAGTACTTCTTCAGAATATGGCACTACGCTAAACAACTCTTCAAATGATGCGACACCTCCGCGCATTCATAAACCTGTGATATTTAACGACAAATATATTATGTTCATAGTTGGCGGATAGTAATGTATAGATTACTTCAACTAGACAGTGCCATCCAACTCTGTCATTTTATAATTTTATATTATAGTTACGATTTACTTTTTTTTGTATCAACATGTAATATTTAATTATTTATTTTAGATAAGGATCAACTATTTATTTATTTAAATTATTATTATGAAATGTCTGTTGACACCATTTGAGTCTCATTCAATACTTTTTAAGGGAGACGTTTTAAATATAGGTGCAAAATATTTATTCGATAAATTGAGTGAGGCTCAAATAATCACCAGACATATTTATTAAAAGATTTATTATAGCAATTATTCAAATAAAACAATCGTTTCATTTGGTACAATGCTAAACAAGTTTCCCTTATCCAAATTACTATTAAATGTCAAAGTCAAATAATCAAATCGTTTATCTTTTACGGACGAAACTGAAAACGTCAGTACTTTATTTATAAGTTTTAAATCTGTTTTTATTTCCAAGATTTTATCAAATCCTGACAGTCTTATTTCTTCAACATTATTACAAACATAATCCATTTTTAACTGATAAATATTTAATTTTAACAAAGATCTGTAATTTATTGGCATATAACAGACTCCTTCCTTGGAACCAATATCTAATTCAGTACTATAGTAGGTAGATAATTGATGGTTCATGTGTACACATCTTACAGTTCTTTACGTTAAAACCATTTAACACCGTCAACAAACAAACCATGAGTGAGAGCTATTGTTCCCACTATGTGACAAAGGCTCGACGCTACATATCTATAAGGTCATCCAATTTTTTCCGCGCATGGAAAAACTATTTAGATTTTAGCAGAAGCTTTAGAGGCCGGGTATACTGTCAACACTTCACGCCTCAAGTATTATACGGCACACAACGAATAAAAGGATTTTGATCCTCGACTACAATGAAAAGCACGAACTAAAAAGACCAATTTTATTTCCACTAAAACGAACAAAGCGATGCCACTATCGGAAATGTGCACTTTTGCTGCGGGGCGCGAAAAACGTCCAACGGAGGTTTTGTTGTCTTTTTATCAATCAACTCAGAATACGGAAATACACTATCCTTAATTGTGACCCCAATACACTGTAGTTTATGCGGACTTCTCTTATTGTAGGCTCCTATTACCTATTTATAGTTCGGGCAAATAAATAGTATAGGCTTTTCTTAAAATTATACGTTATTGGGTAGGTTTTCAATCTAGAGAAGGTGGCCGAATTTTTCAATGAACTATTTACTGGATAAAGCTGTAGCCCACTGCACATAGATTCAGATCACCATATTAAACTCCTAGCTAATGTTCCATAGCAATTAGTGACACTAAACAAATATCATTATAATCACTCTTAATCTACGTATAGACGTTGGATTACATAGTGAGTGAGTCATCAACCATAAATCATTTTCAGGTCCTCTCGCTCGCACTCGCACCCCTGAAGTAGGTATTAGAGATGGGTGTTGTCATAAACTTTGTCGATATATCGACGAGATTTTTGTGCCAAGAAATGTTGCGAAAATACAATTCTGTTCAGGTCTGAGGACTTCGGCCGACATTGCTTAATATAAAGCCTCTTTAGTGCTTTTGTTATTTTTCCTCATTTATATTATAGATACCCAAATATGTACTTACCTTAGCATAATGTTAGTATTAACAGTCTTTCATCGTGGTAAAGAGGTCTAATAAGGAAAGACTAGAATAGGTTGGAACTATCTGTGACTTTCATATTAATAATAACAACCACTTATTTATAAATAACTTTGATAGTTAAAATGGAAAACTCTTTTTCGCAAACCAAATTTTTTCAAGCAATTTATTTGTAAAAATATTTATGGTAAACGAAAATAACCGACATGGCAGGCAAATGCTGTGTTGAAAAACATTACTTAATTAATCCCTCAAAGCCAGCAAAACGACCAATTTAAGCTCGACGCTAATGAGATCTCGGTTTTAAGTACTGGTGCGTATGAGTATGTAGCGTTTATCGATAAACGACATAGGTGCTTTGCACATTCCTATTTATTATTTTATTAAGTAATTTATTTATCAAGTAATCATTTTAATATGACTTATATATTGTGATAAAACAAAAAGTAGGTACCTATCAGGTTTTAATGCCCTCAAAAATAATTTATATTAATTTAAAAATGTATTTTAAAAATAATTTCCAAGTCATTTGATGAAATCTATTAACTGTCTATACTTTGAAATATCCGTGTATCATACCGTGCATAGGTAATATCAAATACACCTACGGGCATCGTGGATTGAACGACAGACGTTCAATTAATTGAACTGGCAGGCGGCTGATTGTCCTGTCATAATCTCAAACGTGTCTCTATGTGCACAACAGTCACAGATCCAATCTTCGGCAACGTTGTTGAACGTCCGTGGATCTATCGATCTGCGCGGCATTCGTGCGGCAGAGAGCAAATCACACCTCTAGTCGACCAACCGCAATGTTGACGCCTTTAGCTTCATTTGGAGTTTATTTATAACTACAGTCTAACGCCGAGATGCAGACACTTTTCAAATAAGGACAATTATTTTCTTTTCCTTTTTTTCGTTCTACGTAAATAGATCTTATGTTATTTGTCTATTTTTGGGAATATTCTTTGTTATATGGTTTCGCTTTTCTGACTAATGATGTCCTGAAATATCAATTTGACCGAAATTTATTTTATCTACTCGCCGGATTGATGGCCACATGACACGCGTATCGGAATTGTTCTCTATTTATAATTAATTTTCTTGCAATCTTCACTAATAAACGAGCCCAAGAAGTGTTATCGATCGCCAGGCCTAGTGTTATCGTGTCAAGGCTCGTGTCAAAATTCAAGGACCTTTGTTAGTTACATTTTATTACAACGTTTCGTGTACTTCGTTGGGGTGTGGGGAGGGGACGGAAAAATAAACAACAACGTTAGTTAAGTACTTATTTATTTATTAATCTTAATATCAAAGATTTAATTTGATTTACCAGTATTTAATAAAATGAATAATAGTAATGTTCTACTTAACAATATCTAGGTATACATACAATTCATAATTATGAAGATAAATTGTAGTACTGTGAATATGGTGGCTAATTAATGGAATATGAATATTCGTAAAATGTAGTAAGAAATGCTTTTTAAATGGTTGTCACTATTTTGGCACTATTACATGAACCAATGCACCATAAGAGCTGCAATGATAATGTCTAAACACAACTGTATGATGGTTAACGCATCTTACTGACGATTTCGGCGACCTGCAAAAGAGAATTCAAACATTAGCCTTTATTGAAAAACTGGACGAGAATACCAACAAAGAATTCATGCACCAAAAATCGAACAAAAACTGTATGGATCAAAACTCGGCAGGCGAGAAAAAGCCCGTTGATTATCACAGCGATCCATGCGCATTGGAAACACGTGTCTACAGAACAAAATGCATCCAATAGTTGTGCATCTGTTGGACCGATGCCAAAAAAAACAACAACATATCGCCTTACGGCATCAAAAGCTTTGATCCTAGGACTGGAATAGTAAAAAAAAAAGCTGAACGTTAAATAGGACTGTTCTTCATGTGAGTGTTAGTAATAAACGGGGCAACAAACCTTTCTTACCCTTGTCTTTGGAGGTCTTGACCTGCTTGTTCTTGTTGCACTTCTTAGTGATGCGCCTGCTTTGGTCGCAGCTAGCATCGCTATTGGCCTTCAACATATCAGTCCTGGACATCTCTCCATTAGGGCTGCACTCGCTCCAAGAAGATTTCTCATAACGGCAAGCTAAGAAGCGAGAATGGAAGTTAATTGTAACCATAAATTTTCATTGTTTTTACTTGTTACTGTCGTTGAATAGAGGTTAATGTAGTTTAAGGATTTTTATTTATTATCATTGCCAGTTATTACCTAAAATGTTCGTTTTCTAGATAATAAAGGATCTTATTTCTAACTTATCATGAAACTAGTACAAAATGTGCATATCTCTGATAAGATCGTGCAGGGTTAGGAAGTTCAGGTTGGTGAATGAACGACATAGTTTATTTAAGTATTATTCTTCATTTATGCCACTCATTTAGTTTACAGCTGTGACTTAATTAATGTTTGCGTATTTGTAAGTAATTAGTCAGAGCTAATTCACACAGATTGTTGCCGGTTAACTAGTTGCGAGAACTTACTTAACACCGCTTCTTAGAAATACTCAGTATTTGGAAGAGGACTTAAAAGCGCCTCAAAAGGAACAACAAATTCTAGGAATAAAACCACAGTCGAGATAATTAGTCATTAACCCTTCATTAAAGAATAATTTGGTCGAAAAATTGCTCAGCGTCCGTCAAAAACTGCAAGACTGTTGAAGATGTGGACTAAAGTGCTTAAAAAGGTAAAAACAAATGCAATCGTAGTAGTCCTTTCACGGTGCTCCTCGCTCGCTTGTAGTTCCTCAAGTATCAAAAGTGTTTGTTCCTGGTGAAGAATAACGTACCTTTCTTGCACTTTTTCTGAATAGTCTTGATGCTCTCGCAGCTTGACGGGTCGCCTTTCTTCAATGTCAGTTTGCGCGAGCGAATGTTAGTTTTGGAGTCGCACTCGCTCCAAGCGCCGCGCACATAGCGGCAAGTCTCTATTATTCAAACGGACGTAAAATTAGGCTCTATTTTTACATATTGTTTAAGAATAAATTTTACTACCTATCCATACCTAAATATCAACTTTATCTTAAAATATCGAATAGAATAAGAAAAGCTCAACTCGGTAAAGCTACAAAAGTGAGGAAAAATTTCCAATATCTGTGATGAAATAATATCTCGTTCAATTTCATTCGGAAATTAAATTACACGTGTTCATTCTCAGAATACACGCCTTTCGGTGTTAAACACCGCAATATGAAGTGTTTTACATTACTATGAGAATGCGAGAGTCGAATATAATACTTGGGTATTTTAATAAATATAAAAACAAGAAGCAAAAATATCGAGATCTCGATAAAAAGCTACTCTATCCATTATTTTATGAGAAATATTTTTAAATGTTCTTTTCTCAAATAAATAAATATTATCACAGAAGTATTTAAATAATTGTTTTCTTAAGTAAGCTTTAAATCAAAGACAAAAACTAGAATATTTTATAATCTTTCAATAAAAAAGGTATGAGATTTGAATGCGTCCCCATACCATGTGCAGATGTGCAACAGACAAACGACCCAAGACTTATTTCGAGTCATCTGGAAGTAGGGTAGCAACACACAATAAAACAAAAGGGCCCATATGAATAACTATACAGTTATACGCCATTAACAGCTTCAACATAAATACAATAACTGTTGACATTTAACTCAAATATCACATTTCTACCACGGATTTCTGAAAGCAAACTCATAACATATCGGAAAGATATCAATTAACTTCGTTCCAATTTTAAAAGCTATTGTTTTTTTCATAACTACCACGATGTCAAATAAAAAACAAGAGAATGTCTCCAACACGAAGTCCCGCTCTCTAGAAGAGAGCTAATCTCTAGAGAGTTTTCTGTAAATTCTACAAAATTAACCGAAATATAATGCAACTGCAGAGGGAAGCGTCGTTAGTTTCGTGCGTTCTAAATACTAACCTCTATTTTTAGCTCCCCTCTCGTTGCGGATGAGGACCTCGTGGTCGCTCTCCTCCCATGCCTCGCCCTCGGCGGAGACCACTGCAGCGGACAGCAGGATCAGGCCCGCCACCAGGCGCCACACGTACTTAACCTGCAACCGTACCAAACGATCAGAATCTACTCAACAAGAAAAAAAAGGACAGTGTAAATCTCTCCAAGCCAAAAAATTCGCTCTGATCTTCAACCATGGGCAAAACTTCGCCGGCGCAGCAGTTTATTAGCAAAACTAATTAAAAACATTTGTACAAAATTTCGAATAAGTACGCAGTCAGTCCACGAAGTATTCACGCGTAAAGAATTTACAAGAACAAAGACTTATAGCAATAGATAGGTACGAAGCGATAACTGCCAGTGCTCAGTCAATGACTTTAATTGTAACTCAGCCATGGCGCCCGCTAAAATTAACTGGATGTCTCAGAGGTCACTACCCAGTGCCATTGCGATAGTCCACACATTATACGTAATTGGACTTTTATTATGCCTACTCTTGACAACATTTTTATGTTATTGTACTCTATTTAACGCCTCTATTTATAGTTGACCTGCGATTAGTAAACAGTAATAAAATCTGCGGTCCGTTATCGCAAAACTATCAAACCACAGTTAATGTAAACCTCACTCACTAACAAATATGTTTGGAAACAATAAACTACTTAGGGTGTTTGACTGCCATTATTGTTTGCAAAAAGCATCATTAGCCGGGACAAAATACGCCAAACCATTGTCGACTTTTTGAAGTTAACACACACAAACAAACACCCACCCTCTCCGTGATACTGTAGAGGGATGCTGCGCAATAATTTATTATATGATGTCACAAACTCAAATATCCTCTCAACCTCTATAAACCCCTAACAGTTAAAAAAATTCACAAACACTAAAATAAAGAAAAACAACGGAACAAAGTAAAGACAACTTTTAAAAGCAACTTTTAAATTGTTAATAAAATCCAAGAAAAGTATGAACACTAATTCTTATACTTCCAAAATTAAACTAAACCAAAATTTGTAGTAGCAGTTGTTTAATTTCAACATAACAAACGCGGTACCTAAAACTTCCCTATTTATTTCAGTCGAAACGCACAAAGAAATTAATATTTTCGGAAATATTTAAATATTCTTCTTTCGCCCAATAGAAAAAGCGAAGCGCAATAGGCAAAAATGTTTTACGAAATTTAGTAAACCGTTGTTGTTTAAGATAGGACGAGCGTGAAAGCGTACTCACCTCCATGACTTGTGATCGCGAGTATCAAGGCGCGAGTGGGAGCGGGTAGTCGCGGCGCGCGTGGGGCAGAGCTGGCGGTCGGCAAGCGAGTGGCGCGGCGCGCGGCGAACGCCGGCCGGGACCGGGGACAGCGCCTGCCTATTGATCTGCCTCTTGGGCTCTTGCACCCGGGAGCACCTCTACACTCAGTAGTCAGTCCTGTACGCATATTCACACCCCTCCCCTCGAGTCCGCCCGATCTCTCTATCTGCGGCTAGGCAAGATTTATAGCTTTTTTCCGGGAATAGCCGGATTTCCTCTAGTATGATACGTCGACAGACTTTTTACGCCGAGATGCAGATTAACTTTTGTTTTGCTGTAACAATATTCCGCTCGTATGTTTCTGCGTACAAAAGCCTTGAAGTACCGAAAACAAGGTGTGAGATGTTAAAGTAAGATTCTTCTAAGTTCTTAATCTTTCATGTAAAACCCGCAGAAACTATAGAATCCAAACTAATATTATAAATGCGAAAGTAACTCTGTCTGTCTGTCTGTCTGTCTTTCTGTCTGTCTGTCTGTCTTTTCTTCACGCCTAAACTACTGAACCGATTTGTGTGAAATTTGGTACAGACATAGTTTGAAACTTGAGAAAGGACATAGGATAGTTTTTATTACAAAAAATAAAAATAAAAAATAAAATTTATTACGGACATACTATATAATAGTGCCATCTATTGGTCAAATGTCGAGCTGTTCCTATGCTCCGTAGATAGATGGCGTTAATCGCGCAATGGTGTCATTACGCGTGTTCGGTTCATGTTATTGTTTTAATTCATCGGAAAATCCATCAGAAAAATGTAAATAAACAGTAAAAAGGTGTAAAAAAAATAATATTAATATAATAAAAGTTTTACTACAAAGAAAATGCTCTAACGGAGTATAGATAATTCTATTAGTACTACGCGCAATGGTGTCGATCGTTACACGAGTTCGGTTCATGTTGTTTTAATTCATCGGACAAAAGTAAATAAATAGTAAAAAGGTATGAAAAAAATAATAAAATAACATATAAAAAATATAATACTACTTTTAGTACAAAGAAAATGCCCGAACGGAGTATAGATAAATAATCCGAGTTGTCACTATGGTCGATAGATGGCGTTGGGATCGAAATAGATCGCGCTATGGTTTCGTTACACGCATTTGGTTGGGTATCGGCCGAGCGCTTCGGCACCGTCGTGGTAAAATTGTATTGTCGGTTGTATGGTCGTTTATGTGGATTGGTCCTGTTTCGTAAATTCCAAATTGAGAACCTCCTCCTTTTTTTGCAGTGGGTTAAAAACTTTCTGCTCAAAGTAAATTTACGGACGAAGTCGCGGGCAAAACTACCCATGCTAAAAATGCGATAATAATCTTTCCGTCTTTCCGTCACGCCTAAACTACTGAACCGATTTGGATGAAATTTGGTTCAGACATAGTTTGGAACTCGAGAAAGGACATAGGATAGTTTTTATCCCAAAAATCCTGCGGGAGCGGGAACTTCTCAAAAATCCCGCGAGATCGGGAACTATGTGAGTAAAACCAAAAATCTGCGGGAAGTCACTGTTCCACGCGAACGAAGTCGCGGGCAAAAGCTAGTAGATTATAAGGCGCGAAAAAAACTTTTAATTCAGATCCTCGGGAAGCGAGACTAAGCGGTTAAACCGCGGACGCTGTTACTACATTACAAACAACTGCAATCGCGTTAATTTACGAACTAAAAGTTTGCAAACTTGTAATAAATATGGTAACAGTCGTTTACCCATTTTAATGGAAAATACATTTCTGTAATTTTAAGCTGCTTGAATTTCTCATGTTTCATAGCTGCTTGTAAATATGAATTTGCTATTTGCATTAAATATGTCTGTGATTTTAATTTGAGGTTTTAACGTAATTTCGTACATTTGATGTTTCTGCTTTTTTAAATAATTCTAGTTAAGTATGTTTCTCGGAAATATTCGCTATTGGGCTCTGTTAAACAAACATAATAATTAATTTAATTACTAATTAGCAGTAGTTATGAATACAGCGATTTAACCACATTAGCGCGGAACGCCATGACTACTTGCACACTTCTTATATCAGTGGGTGAACCAAAATAAAAGGGCATGATTTAAAATATCTCATTACTGACTTTCGTCCAAAACTCTCTCTATCCATATTAAGCGTATCCTTCAAAAATATGAACTTAAAAATTGATCTTTTACAAAACATTTTCTCCTACGTATGGGAGTGAACTAAATCCCATTCTAAATATCCATCATATCCTATCGAAGTTTCAAAGAGAACTAAGTCTGACCATACTTCAGTTCACAAAGTTTTGCATAAGAGTTATTCTTTAGTTAGATAAAGCGTTTGCTTTTCGTTTTGCCTTGAACCCCTTCCTTTATTCCCCGGGATTCTGGAGCTTTTTAAAGATCTTAAGAAACAAGAATACATTAAACACTTCTTTCTTTCTACGTCTTTATGTTTCGATACAATAAAACCAGTTTTATCATCTGTTGGTACAGACACTGGTCTAACTCAATCCTGTCTTAATTCCTTTTAATGTTTTCTCACCCGTATAGTGTATTTTATGCTGCCGATAGCCTGTTGCCTCTGCATTTAATCTGACATCACGGGAACTAACGCAACGGATATTCTCACCTAAGTCAAATAAATAATGTCGATCAAAATAAACGATTCGGAACTTGTTACTTAAACAACTTGATGTACAGAAGTCGCTTTGTGAGAATCGAATTCAAAGGGTAATTTTGTTTAGATCGAGATTATTTTGTTCCTTTTTAAAGTCGAGGTTGGGTGTCGAGACCTCTTGTTCACTTTCTTTTGAAGGGCCCTTAACTACCCCGTGACACATCTTAAGTCAAATAAAAAATACTTTAGTTAAAGTTAATACTTATTCCTATTCTTTTATTTTCTACCCAGACTGGGCTGAATATTTCATTAATACTCGTAATATAACAAAAAAGTTAAGCCTCATTGCGGTATCGGATGAAAATTTTTCTCATTTTCCGTGAACAGGATTACAAGAGCTTTAACGAACTTACGTTCATTTTCATGTTTCGCTCATGGGTTTTTGTTTATTTAATAATATTATCAATTTTCACGTTGTTACCCATTTCATAAAACACATTAACAGTGTTCATGCTTTGTTGTTTGCAAAACTTTGTTTGTGTAATTAAATACTATCTGCAGATTAAATGTTAGTTAGTTTATGTTTATCAAACAGATTTAATTTAATGGTGTTTCGATTAGAGTACGAATTAATAAATACGAATAATAACAACAAGGTTGTCAATTCATCAAATTAATTAGTTGTATTTAGACGTTTGACCCAATTGTTAACGAAACCACAAATTACTAAGTCCACCGTGTTCTGTGGTTAATTTCCTTTAATAACAGGCAGTCTAAAATTAAATATTTAAACGCAGAACACAAACAATTGGGAGTAAAAGGCTTTTAATAAAACAGTCAGAAATACGAAGCTTTTAACAAAAATTAAAACGTATGAGCATCATGAACTGTTTTTTCATCCAATTCATTACCGTGCAGTAGTAATATATCAAATGTCCGCCTGAAGTCAAATCCGTCAAAAGGCCACTCTCATTAATTATATCCATTTCCCATTGTATTTGTTTCATTTATTTTGGAGTTCACTATGCAGAATTAATCCCCATGGACGCGATTTACGATTTAATGTATTATGATATTGGTCCGTAGAATAAGGATTAAAGCTTCCACCGTGATATTCTCTTTAACTCCTACTTTTTTAAATGTGGATTTTATGAGTTCTTTGTTGGAGCTTTAGAGAAACTGTATTGGTGTGGACATTTTACTCGATCTTCGTTCATTG
Source organism: Trichoplusia ni (assembly GCF_003590095.1). Classification (NCBI taxonomy): domain Eukaryota; kingdom Metazoa; phylum Arthropoda; class Insecta; order Lepidoptera; family Noctuidae; genus Trichoplusia; species Trichoplusia ni. The sequence goes on along the minus strand of NC_039478.1, from coordinate 1,413,863 downwards.
TGTTTTTAGGGTTCCGTACCTCAAAAGGAAAAAACGGAACCCTTATAGGATCACTTTGTTGTCCGTCTGTCCGTCCGTCTGTCCGTCCGTCCGTCCGTCCGTCTGTCAAGACCCTTTTTCTCGGGAACGCGTGGAGGTATGAAGCTGAAATTTATATCAATTACTCAGGTCTACTGTCCCTTGAAGCTGTGAAAAAATCAAACTTCTAAGGCAACGCAATCAAAAGATACAGCCGTTTATGCCGCAAATTTTCGACACTTGCAAGGGAATCAAAACCTACAGGGTGCTTCCCGTGAACTCAGAATCTTGAAATTTGGTACGAAGCAACGTCTTATACCATAGATAAAGGAAAAATTACAAAAACCATAAATTTTTAGTTACATCACATAATATTTTTTTTTTTAATAATTTTAAACTTACTACCTATTTCCTCATAAACGCGTAGAGGTATTAAATTGAAATTCATACCAAATACTCAGGTCTATAATACCTTTAAGCTGTAACAAAATCAAACTTCTATGTCAACGCAATCAAAAGAAACAGCAATTTAAGCTGCATATTTTGAAACTCGCAAGTACTCGCAAGGGAATCAAAACCTAAAGGGTACTTCCAGTCGACCTAGAATCTTGAAATTTGGCACGAAGCAACGTTTTATAGCACACATAAAGGAAAAATTCCGAAAACCTTAAATTTTTTGTTACATCACATAATAATTTTTTTTTTAATAATTTTAAACTTACTACCTATTTCCTCATAAACGCGTAGAGGTATTAAATTGAAATTCATACCAAATACTCAGGTCTATAATACCTTTAAGCTGTAACAAAATCAAACTTCTATGTCAACGCAATCAAAAGAAACAGCAATTTAAGCTGCATATTTTGAAACGCGCGAGTACTCGCAAGGGAATCAAAACCTAAAGGGTACTTCCAGTCGACCTAGAATCTTGAAATTTGGCATGAAGCAACGTTTTACAATCGAGTCATATATATTTATATGACTCGATTGTCGTAATGAACGAACTTTGTAAACCTTGCAGGTTTGTACGGAACCCTCGGTGCGCGAGTCCGACTCGCACTTGGCCGGTTTTTTTATAAATCTGTATGCCAATTGATTGTAAGATTGTGTTGTATATTTATGTGAAGGAAACAACTCGTGTTTTGTTTTGAAAAGACAAAAAAACAGTGCTCTGACATGATTGCCAATGATTCAGAAATCCAATGAAAATATGTCAACCATCAATTATCGGTGTTCGTATCCTGACGTATTGACAGAAAAATGATTGCGAAAAAAATTAAAACCGTAGTGCCTGATTTAATTAGTTCTCTCACACACTTGTCATCGTCAAACTGATGAGCTACCAATTTGCATGTTACTAGCTTTTCACAATTGGCTTTAATTACGTACCTGACATATCCAAACCGATTTTTTTTTTAACAAAAACAGAAGGCAAATATTCAGCTTTCGAGAGTGTTTGCATGCACGGGTGTGTTGTTCACTATTCATCCTCGAACGGCTGGACCGATTTCGATGAAATTTAGTAAAGAGGCTGATGACACCTTGGATAAAAAACACAAGCTACTTTAATTTGAATTCGCTAAAAGATGGTAATAATTTTGCAGTTATAATCGACATCCGACAAAGATTGTCGAGAATGTTCTATTATATTCTATCCAGGCAGCCAAAACCGCAAGCAAACTCAGGTTAGACTAAACGCTCCCGAGACTTGGTAACGTTTGTAAAAGCTTTCCAAAGTAAACACTGTACGATACGCTGCCACTGACCGCCAGTTCATAAAAAAGCAATGTTTTTAGTTTTAGTTTACCACGATCTCTTAGACTTATGCTTATGCCTAGGTAGTATGTCTTTAAGTAGGTGTGGTTTATGCTTGCGTCTATATCAATAATCGCTGAAAATGAAGCCTGTGAAACACTCAAATATTTCTTTTACATTTAGAGTTACTACCTCTAAACCAAATTTTGTCAAAGTTCTCAAACACACAAAATATGTCAACATTTAATAAAATGGTGTGATCTAGAGTGCTAAGAAAATTATCCATTGCTCAAATGTTTAAAGTGAAGTATTAGAATTTTTATTTTCCAAAAATTTGTTAACTTTCTAAAATCACCGGTCCAATTTTTAGCACGTTCTAAAACGAGGGACATTTCTTCAAACTATGTGTCAAACGCTTGCATAAATCGATACTAGTCATCGTTAACTTTCCCGTGATTCAAAGCGGAAATCTGCTATTTCCGCTTGAAAATAAAGTTATTGTTAGACGGTAGAAGTATGCTGCTAGGTTTAGTGTTTCACACGCTTTACTAAGTGTCGGCGCCACGTACAGCGAAGCGCTGTCACTTGCAGTCTGGTCTCGTTGCAAAGCTTTAGCAAGTTAAGGCTGCGTAATAGCGTTTGAGCCTTACGTGGAACGTGTAAACGTGAAACTAGGTTGGTTAAGGTTATTATTACACTTTATTGGATAATGAAAAGCGCCAGTGTTCAGCGGGTACTCGACGCCAGTTGATTGTTTTCGCGTAAATAATTATTGTAACGTGTTTTTGGGACTCAATAGTAGTTGAATCTGTTTTGAATATTATTAGTTAGTGGTGTAGTCCCTTTTCAATTATTAAGATATTCAACACGAGAGTAGTTAAATCCATTCCCTTATTTCATTATAACTATCAATTTGCATGTCTTCTTTCTTAACTATAACATTTGAGAAGTGAGTATGTAATACTCTCATCATCATCATCATCATCATCATCATCATCATCATCATCAGCCTATCGCAGTCCACTGCTGGACATAGGCCTCTCCAAGTGCACGCCACGTAATACTCTCATGTAGGCATTAAATAACAAAGTTGCATCTTCAAGTTTTATTCTAAAACCAAGCAGCCGTTTTCATACTTTGCTTACCGCGTTTATATTTCCCTCATATTTCCAATGAAAACAAATTAGTCGTTTGAGTTACGAGAAGGTCCCATAAAAGTTCGTGAGCACACTCGGGCCGTGCTTTGAGGAAAAGAAAATGTAAAGGTGCACCTCAATATAGTTGGAAAGTTTCTAAATTAATTGCTTATACCTGAAACAAATTCTTCGTAAGAAGCGCTTCGTGATACCTGAATGGAAATGGAAATTTTTCATGCTTTTAATAATTCAATTTTATCAAAAGAGTACTTATTTTCTTTTTCAACAACTACGCATTGGTTTCCAGTTTAATTCAGAGCTAGTTTGATAAATTCTTTCAACATTGTTATCATTATTTTGATGAAAAACTTAACTACCATTTCGCTGGGTTAATTAAAATTGGATCAATTTTATTTTCATTTTAAAATCTTCTGTAGCATGAACAAATTGAAAATATTGTTCTTGATTGGTAGAGTTTATAGATATTTATATTAATTTAATATCTTTTAGAATTTCTAATTAAAATAATTGTGTGGTTTATTTTAGGTGTCTGTTTTCTACAATGCAAGGGAAGAGAGCCTTTCAAGCCTGGCCATGGATCCCTACCGTTTTTAGTAAGTGCTTCAAATAAATAAAAAAATATTATCTCATAAAAGAGCAACGTACGTAGGGTACTAATATATCAGGACTAAATATAAAAAAGATTATATATTTCGTAGAAAAATAATTGCGAAGTTGTTATAAGAAAATCTAAGTGAAGCCACGTGTCACCTACGCAAATAATTCATACACTTTTATAAGCCATTCCTTTCACTTGTATTTCTGTATCTGACTTACGCGTGACAAAAGCAACTGTTTAAAGGGAATGACGAGCAAATTCATGTTGCTATGCGATCTTTTATCTATGGAGGCATAGCCGAGGGCTTTAGAAGTTCTAACACGTACAACCTACGTCGGTAAGTCAAAGCTAACTCAAGGTGTGAACACAATGCATTGGGAAACAATTTTATTGAGCAATATTAATGGCAACTCGATAAACCGCACTCACAATAGCAGTACCTTAAACATTCCAGTATACGGACTATACGGTTCCTATTTTAGTTGAAAAGCGAGTTCTCGAAGGTAGTAAACCAATAAGAGCTCTTTGGTAGCGCTTTTACATTTCTATGCAAGCAATCCTTTGTGGGCCATCCATCAATCGGCGAGATAGGATATAGTAAAGTTTGTCCCGGTCCCCGACGATATATTGGCTTTTCGTTTGATTCGTTCGTGGGAGAACTGTTGATCATAAAAGATAGACTCGTATATTTTTTTCGTGGACTTTTTATCGCAGTTATACACTTTATAGTTTTTTTTATTCTTTACCTTTTTCAGGTTTTGTGTAGTAGTATTACTTAAAAGTAAATTACGTGGAATCAAACTAATTTTAAACAAATTTATGACATTACACATAGGTAAAACTTGTTATTTTCATAAATCCTCTTGCAATATATAGTACGCAACCTTTTTTTGCATGACAACTCGACGACAAAACAAAACACTATCTAATTTCTTATAGTAGTTCAATGTAGCCTTTAAAACAACAGATCGTTTACGTGATACGTGGCAAAGCGACGTGCCGGCAGAGTTTCACTTAATTTGGACCATTTTGGTTCGACAGCGGAATCTAAGTAAGTACCTTTTCTGTAATTACTAGGAAACAGCGGAGCCAGTAAGTGCATTGAGTTTGGCTGAAGTGTCATTGCGTTGGTACTCTTAGAGTTTATACGAATAATAAGGGAATCGATTGTTTTTAATTCCTATAGAAGTATTTTAAAGGAAAATATTGTTTTTAGATGTTGACCCTAACGTCGTTGTACGTAGTTCTAAAAAAATATGTGCCTAATGTCATGTAAAAATCTACGAAATGATCTGTATATTCATTGTAGCCCAATCAACAGACTCGAAGTTTCTAATTTGAAAGATTCGTTGCAACAAGTCTGGAGGATCTCCGCTGTCCCGCGGTCAATTTGCGGAAGAAAATAACGAACCAACTTCCAACGAAAACAAACAAAAGTTTTAGTCTCAACAAAAGAAAAAGAAGTCAGTGCAGAATGTTGCAGATACTCGGAACCGTTGCAAAAGTGGAAGTTTTTACAGAAATTGCTAATGATTCCGATGCTAAGTTGCCGAGTTTACTCGTACTTTTTTTTTTGGGACTAGCCCGCCACACATGCCCGTCATTGCAACTCCTGTAAGCCAGGATCTACAATGAAACCAACGAAAACCACCGAAACACGGTGTGTCCCAGGGGGAACAATTAACTGCCTTGGAACCCGCAACGAAATTAATCAGAAATAGTAAAAATATTTATTATCTTTACTCGTACTTGTAGGATTCTAAGCACAGGAGGTACCGAAAGTCTGCCTTCGGTGGTTCCGTACGCAAAGCATGCCTAGACGAACGGGAGAATATTCGCACAGTTACTAAGGCACCGCTGTATGTTCGTCTGTACGCCGGGCAGTATGTTACGAACGGTGTTAGGTTAAAATTTTCAACTTAACACCGTTCTCTGCTCTTATATATTTATGTCAACGCTAGATAACAACAAATAGTGAATATAAAAATGAAAGTTAAGCAACTGTGACCATGTCTTTTCAATTGCACATTGTGTACTTTATAGTTCAAGTTTCTTGGATACGAATACCTATGTATACTTCTTTTTAATTTTAACAAAGATTACAATATAAATTTATACAACAGTTTAGTTCTACCAATGGTAGTTTAACTTAATACTTATAATAAGATTAGTTTGTGTAGCACTGAGCACAGGCCTCTTTTCATATGGAAGGTTTTGAGCATTTATGAGCACGCCAGCTTATTGTGTCTAGGCGATTATAGAAACTTGGTTTACCGTTTGTCAGTGCTCTCTTAGAATAATTAAGGAAGTACATCCGGCTGACTAAACAGTGACTAACTCAATACATCATCATCAACTCATCATCATCTTATAAATACATATGAATAGTCATCAGTCTGCATGGAACACAAGGGCCCGCTGTAAGTTCCTTAAATAAAGGATAAATAATTAGGGCACTAGTCTCACATAATTCGTTTCTTATTTTCTAATAATCGTTCGTCTGTGTTCTGTCTGTTTCTTTTTACTGTTATAATCAAACATTCCTTATCATTTCTATCAAGTAATACCTATTTATTATTTTGAAGACATATCGATGACAGTTCTCTAATTAAGCAGCACTACTTTTATTAATTGTCTATTAATTCCTAACTAAGGTTAATGACTCGATTTATATTTTCTAAATGAGAAATACTTTGTACGCTCTTACTATCAAAATCGTTTCTGGCAGATTACACCAAAGTTGTTTTAAACTGTTTGCTGTCTTTGTTTACGCAAAAACTGCTTCACAAAATTGAATGCTGCTTCTTTGGTTATTTTACAAGCGATCCCCCTTAAAATATAGCGCAAGTTTCATCTTGATACGCCGTCTACTAGTCTAGCTGGAGTACCCACTCCAAAGTCAATTGCACTCCGAATACCACCGGATACCGAGGAACAAAGTCGGAAAAGTGAATGTTAATTTGTATAGAATTCCTGTTATTTTGGATCAAAACTCGAGGACGACTGAAGCGATTTGACGAATTTTTACTTTGTACTTATTTGTGATAGATGTGTTGATTAAATTGTCTTGTTACATAAGGTTGGAACATTGATCATATTTTAGCTTCGTCAATGCAGGTTGTCGATTACATATACCAATGTTTGGAAACCAGGGTTTGTGTCCATTGTAACTCTCTCTGTAATACCTCGATCCTTAAGACATGGCGGTCTCGTGCAAACACAATCGTACAGGTACAAGTACAAAGACCATCACGACATCACCATCTCAAATTTGCGTGAACGCCATGTGTATTAGTCTCCAGACCTGGATTAACGCTTTTAGTTCATCATCATCTTTTCCTAAATATGTTCTGATCGGCTTCTAGTCTACCCAGACGCAGATAAGTGCCAGTGTTGTATTTAAATACATAACACGTTGAATGCAGGTATATTTCACGTCGCGTTACCGAGGGTTGTGTGTGGGCACGCTGGTGTCACGAATGGCTGTGCTGACGGCGGCTGTGTGCGTCACCAACCCGGCGGCCGCCATCCGAGACACGAGACCGATCAATGTTGTCACCGGGACCATGTACAGACATCCCCGGCGAGGAATACGAGTGCAAGTCACTAAGATTCTTGTGCCAAACTGTAAGTATACTATCGAAAGAAAAATGTTAGAACTTACAAATAAATCCGGATTTTTAACCACGTTTTGTCCGTTCTCCTTTCTAGCATTCGATACAGCAAGTACAGTGGTTAGCGATGACAAAATATTAAAAGAAAATCGATTGAAACGAAACATTCATATTCTTTTTCTCTTTTTTAAAATGAATTAATCATACTTTCGTCTATAACGTACATTTTCTTTGGACTAATTATGCATACGTTAAAAGAATATGTGTATCGCCCGTCGTTAGTATTCATATCACGACATTCACGGGACCCGATGAAGCTCGCAATAAATCAATTTCGATTATACTGTAGGTAATGAGACTGAAATCGTGTTAATTAAATATCCATTGTAAGGATATAATGCGGCAATCAGCGATTTATTGTTCGCAGCGTTTCAAATAATTAACAATACGTGTGCATTACTTGCCACCTCAGTCGGAAATGAACAAAGTATTCGCTGTTTTAATCGTGTAATTATATTTTATCCGCGATCACGTAATTGTAATACTATTATGCCTTTTTTAAAGTAGGTATGTTCCGTTCATTCATTTGTTATATTATTTCACACATTACATTGTTAAGTGCGCAGTCTCGCTTGTTCCATTGCAACTTAACATTTAGTCAGGCAGACCTCTAGCATAGAACGTGATTGATTACTTTAGGTTTACAGTCCGTCATACAAGCTGTATGTTCGTAAATCTAGTATATTTTTACTAAAAACACATTTTATATTTACAGTAAACAAAATCCATACAGATAATAGAGGATATTTGATGTCAAAGTCGACTGCGATTTTGCTTCTGAAACGGAAGGTCCCCGACGTGCTAACGGAAATACCGCTTCGGCCCATAGACATAGATTTTAAAGGCGAGGAGGTTCTGACGCTACAAGAGGAGTGTTTCATCCCGGGCTGGCACTTCTTCTACAGAGGGGTAATGTATATTCAAAGTGAAGAAATGTTTGGTTAATGGACAGCCTATATAGTACATATCCATCTGTCTATCTGATCGGCCGCAGTCATCGAGCCAGGTTTTCACACCGGTTTTAAAGAAACATCTCAGATGTGATAATTTTCTTTTGGCGAGTGATAATTATTTCGTGATATGCGTATAGAGAATCCCTCCAAGCCAGTTTGGAAAGACCTCAGGGCCTAGCCTGATCTCCGTATGAGACTTGCACATTTGTGTGATCACCGAAAACTGATAAATATATGCTTGTTAAGGCTCTACGTTTCTAGTATGTAAAAAGGTTTTTGAATTATCCTGTGGTACAATAATATTTTAAAACGATCGATACTTTCTTTTTTAGACGAAAGGCAAATAACTTATAAAAATGCTTAAACATTAAGCATTTCCTAGACGCCAAAAATACAGAAGGTCCTTTCAATTTAAATTGTGAAACTGACAAAAATGGATACAGGCATTTTTATCAAAAGCGTATCATGTATCATAGTAATCAACGCCATCGGGAACGAAATAACTTAATTATGTCTGTTCAGTAACGCACTCGCCGAAGCGCCCACAGCGTTCCAATACATTTTAAAAATATCGTATTCCCAATACCATAAATATATTTATAACCCACATTTTCGCTGTGATTGCGTTGCTACTAGAGGCACTGGCTGTGACATGGGTGCAATATAACCTCACAACTTCAATCGTAACAAAATTTTATATAGCGAATATTGCAGTTACGAAACCGGAAATCAAATGTAAAAATTAAAAGCTTTTCCTTGTTGTTTTCAGAATATGTTCCATTATTTGCCCTGGCTTTAAATACGTAGGGATATTCTATATTGGCCAGGTGATAAGGAGTATTTTATGTTTTGGGACAGAAGCTCAACTATTTGGCATCAACTGTCTGCTAGCCATTAGTCCAGTTATATTAACTTTTGAATAATTAAAACTACATAATTGATTTATTTCATCCCTTTCTTTTCATTATTTCGTAAGACGAAATAATAATGTTTACCTGCCGCACCCTTCGCTCCACCTCCTATTTAGGAGGAACTAATCTCAGCAATATTAAAATTCTTACTTGATATCACATTTACAACTGATATAACAGCCAATTTTTTCATGTCAGCGACGCTAACCAAGTCAGCGTGTATATAGATATATATAATGACAGCTCTGGTTGTACGCTGTGGTCCAACAAACGTCCAATCTTGAAATTAGGTCAGTGCTGCCTCTAGGGCATTTCATTTTTGACAAGGTACGTGGCCACGCCGATCAATATGACTCACATATTTATGGTTGTCGTGTTGTCGAATGCAGAAAGTTTTAGCGAAAGCATTAATTGAAATGCGTTTTAGTTGGTAGTATTGATATGTTCAATCATTTTTTCTATTTTTACTTGTCCTTTTTTTCGCTTTTTAAATTACAATTTCTTTAAGTAATAAACAATCATTGGCAAACTTTACGATGTTCCAAGTAACGACTTCCCCATACGAACTGAATGCAGATGTTTTAATCAAACATTTGCTGCGCACATGTTCCGTTTCTTTTTATTTTCTCGTCAAAGAGAAGGACGAAGTATACGTAGTCCCATATGTGTCTCTTGTGGCAGCATTAACGGTAAGTTGGTGGCTTTTAACAGACGCCGTCATTGTAGTCTCGTCGGGTCGAAAGTTCGAATCATGTCAAGTTTCTGCTCAGTGCCCCCTCACAACATGAATTCACGCGCGACAACTTTTTGTCGCGAACATTCCAACTTCCTGCGTGGAACTTTATGCATGTTTGAATGAAAACAGACGAGTTTTAACAGTCAAACGTTTTGCCATTGTATGCATTACACTGCGGTATTCATGTAAGCTTCGAAACGAATATTTTGGTAGAGTTAAATCGGAGTTATTTTAAATTTATTTACGGAACAAAACAAAGCTTTATCAAAGTTAATTCATACGTTATTCAACTAACGGAAAAACGATTAAATTTAGTAACTAGTGCTACGTTGCTGCAGTTGCTGAGTTAATGCTAGGCTATTCTAGTGAAACATTAGTTAGAAGTGGTTTTAAATATTAAATTAAAAAGAAGAGGGTTTTCATAGCCCCCGGGTAGAGTCGGATTTAGTCAAATCTATTAAGAAAAATATCATGAAATTGATCGGGCATCTTAGCCATATTCATGGAACTGATTGAATATAGACAATTTGTTTAGAGAATAAGGATCCATACCAGAAAAAATACGACATTTCTTAATGTTATTTTTATAATTCCAGGACAAAATATATCCTATACACAAATTCCTTCTGCAAAGAAACTTAAGAGTACAATTCATGAATATCGTGAAGAAGAACCTTTGGTGCGAAGCCTTGACAATTAAATTCCAAAAAGCTCTGAGCAACTTGGGATTCCTCGGGTTATTCGACAAAGGAGCTTGCATCTGCCTCAGAGATGTAAGAAATATTTTCAAACATAATAGTCCTTGCATTTTCTGGTATTTGAGCAGCGTCAAACTTTTTAGATGTTGTTTATACTGATTACAATTGCCTAGCATTGCGATTGTTCGGTTTGCATAAGTTTTAAATATTTCTGGATATGAGATGATGTGGCTTTTTGGAAATGTTTGTCAAAATGCACGCAATTACAACATGTATCCCGTTTGTGATTATTAGACTTTATGTAGCAAAATATTAATTTCTGGAGTCTATACCTATACAGCAACAATACCAAAAAACGAAGACTAAATAAAATTAAGACATTTCGCTTGTGATCTTCATGTTCAATTTATCTCACTTAGATATAGATGAAAATCTTGTTTTCTTTTCGCACTACTTTTCCAAGAGCAAAAATTGTCTGCTTTGAATAATCTACCATTTCCTTAACAAACAATTTGAAGTGAATACCTCATCTTCGACAAACTCCTTAATACGTTTGTTCTAAATAAAGAATTGATATTTTTAGATCACTTTTACTAAAATGTATTGAGTGGCATACCATCTGTTGAATTAATTGTATTTCAACGTGTCATTCTATTTCAGTAAAATATTGGCGAAATGTAGAGTTGTAGAGTTAATTACGTTGCGCACATTTAACGTTGTTTTCGCCGCAATAGGAAGGGTTACGGGTTTCTAGTTTGACTGGTTTTCCGTAGCCCGTGTTGGTTTTAATAGGGTGGGGAAAGGATGCTGTTTGCTGGACGACGGTAAATGGTTACCGAGGGCTGGCTGGGGTGCGCCGCACGCTTTCAGTATCACAGTATCGATTATTTATATATTTCGAGAACGCCAGTCTGCGACATTCATATTTGTGTAGTGTTTATGAATGTTTGAGTATAAGTAGCGTAACGTACGAAAGAGTACGTTTAAAATTATAAACAAGAGAATAACAGATTCAAGAAAGCGTTAGATGATCTTATAAAATACTGTACTTGTTTTTCAGTACAGGTTTTTTGGCTGACTTCGTGCCGTTGTTTTAATACATTATAAGCAAATCCCCAATCAATACCTGTCGTAAACAGATTTAATAAAGATTAAACTGTGATTGTTGGCCGTAACGACAATAATTTACAGCGGCCAAAAACTGATTAATTTTTAACGCTTACAATATCATGGTAATAATGAGGCGTGGAAAACTAATTGGATTGCTTATCGATGTAGGCCATCTACGTTATTTTATGTGTCCTCGGGAAAACTGTTAAAAAATGAATTGATATTTGTGCTTTATCTTCCAGCCCGACCGAACAGCGCAGCCGTGTCACGTAAGTTATCTGTTTCTAATTATAGATTGTAGTAAGATACACAATTCTTGGGTTTATTTTAAACTGCATTTTTTTATTAAACCATTGCGCATCAATTTATTCGCGTACATTTGAACAGCCGTATACCAAAACAATTGCAGTCAGCCTTAAGTATCATGGTCTTTCTCATTTTCAAATAGAAAATAGTGACCTATAGACCATTTACACTATCATTAAACTACGCTTCGTTATTTTACCGACTGTAAGCAGAGTATTAAATTTTAGTAGCAAAAGGAGACTTTTTAACATTTTACAATAAGGGACATAACATGGAGCAAAAAAGCATAGTTCTAAACAGTTTGTGTGTTGTTGTTTGTATAAGCATGATTCAGCGGCGCCGAGGATCGGCGACAGATTTAAATAACTAATGTGTCACACTGTGGTTAAATAACTGTCGCGAAATAAGAAAGAAAGATACACAGAATTTTTATTTTATTTAAATAGCATTGCAACCGTTGTCAAAAAGTAGAACAGTACAATCGGCATAGGTTTAACGTTTTAAGACGAGGTTGTTAATATCTCTTTTAATTTAATGAATAAAAGTGCCTCGCAAATATAAATTGATCAATTGATATTTCTTGCACGTGACGTCATCTTTATGTAGGTATCGTTCGTCACCTTAAGGCATCGTTAATTGTCTATTAGACGGAATAAAAAGGTTTTATTTTTTATGCCCAGTCATCATCCCTCAATTGCTAATCTCGAAGTTGGTAAACACGTTAACAAACAGATTTGGAAAAAAAATGCTACACAGGTAGTTTTGATAACCTAGTTTAACAAATGCAATTTAGGATTACAAGTAAGAGAGCCTTTACAATAATATTGTATAGTTCACCCCGAAAGTGGAAATGGGTTAACCAATCAACGCTAACATTTTCTAATCCCTAATAACAATATCTAAACAAGTTTAGCGAACCTCAGACAGACACAAAAATAGCACAACTTAAATAATACAAAAAATAAGTTTTTCTTTATAAGTTTAGAGAGACAGTAAAAGTGGCACTAAAATTCGTCATTTGACTGTCAAACTGATTCGAAAAAAAGTATAGAGTACCTCAAAACTTCAAATCTAGTACTCAGCAAGCATGACAATATTATAGTTTTAGTTCACATCCTTTAATAAAAGATTTGATAAAAGCTTGAATAGATTATTATTTTTAGTAAATCATTCAAACATTTCAGTTTTAGTGGTAAAGGATCTTTTTCTTTGCTCCCGTAACCGTAAAATTGTAAAATACAATATATGTAAATGTTTCGTAACGTCACTTATTGCTACAAATTTTGTCACGTTATTAGGTACGTCACCTTGCCTTGATTAACTTAAACATTTCGGTATCAATTTTATTGCTGTCATATAGACAAAAACAACGTGTCGAATAGAAAGCCAACGATTTATAAATCCGTTAAGTCTAGGTATTGGCGGGGTACATCTTCTAATATATGAAATTCCCGTGTCACGATGTTAGTTACCGTACTCGTTACCGATTTTTACCAAATTTTATATGCGTATTCAGTAGGTCTGAGAATCGACTAACATCTATTTTCCATACCCCTAAGTAATAAGGGTTGCTCACACTAAAAAAAAATATTTTATTTTTTTGGATGAAATTGTTTGTTTTTATTTTTGTATGTATTTAGAACTAGAAAAAAAAAGTCGGCTAAATAACGTTTGCTGGGTTAGCTAGTAAACGTATAAAATAGTTTATACACCCTGTCAATATTCCTATTGAACAGAGACCCGACAGTGAGTAGAATCAGCGTTGGCCACTAAGTTTGTCGTCCCGACTCTCGACGCGTTTGTAAAACAGAACTTTGTTCCAATCGAAATTCAATTCGTGTTCCAGACAAATAGTTTTATGACTTGCTTACAAGTTCTTCTATGCCTTAAAGTTTCGTATTTTACATTTTGTAAAATCATAGTTGTCCCAAAATTCGTTTTGAAATTAGCCTTCTCTATAAACATGAATATTTATTGTTCATTATTTTGTTTTAACTAGATATCAGTTCAGATTTTTTTACAACAACACGTGATAACCGAACTAATAATATTTTTGTCAAGTGCACGTAATTAGGTAAAACATTTGATAAGCCAGTCATCTTACAGATATTAAATGACGAGGAAGTAAATAGAAATATCGTCATCGTAAAAAACATGTGACTATCTACATCACTTATATTCCAATATACCGAAATCTTTACGGTACAACATAATTGACACAACCAGTAACATCGCAATGAGCAATGCGATGATTACGACAAAACAGCTGTTTTAATAAAAACTCTTGATGTAATAACAAAAGGGCAATAACATTATCGTCGCACACTCTGACCGCAAGTCTTTGGAAATTACGATTTTCAAAAATCAACTTTAACACAACGGAGTAAAGTTGTCGTCACTGTAAAAGTATTGCTTTAGTTGTGTGGTTAATGTGTTTTAATTGTCTGCAAAACAAATGACTAATGCGAGATACCTACTGAGAATACGGTATCATAAGGAAGAGAACTAGTTATCTCTTGTACGTTTAAGCATACAAAAATTTTTGGCCTTTACTTTCTGAAAGACGCTACTTTCACTTTCGCTAGATATAGAAGCATCAGATTGAGCACATAAGATTGAAAGCTTTAAATACCAATGTTCTTATATGAATAGAAAATTGCTACAGAAGTAACCAGTCAAGGCATATTTTTCGACATTCGTACGATATGTACCTAATTCCTTAAAAAATGTATCAGCTATCGTCCACACGCGATGTAGTTTCCAGCGATTGCTTCGGCATAAACCTTTGCAAAATGTATTTTGTAGCGAGAAAAATCTTGCAAAATGTTTCGAAGCGTGAAATATGTTTAAATTTGTATTTCACTTCGTCATACGGTATTCAAATAACTTATAGGAACCGTATTCGAAACATTCCTTACCATACAACATTTTGCTTTCAACTTAGACTGCGCAGAATTTCAATCACAGTTCGCATTTTCAATTTGATACTTTGGATCAATTTCCGCGGTGTTGGCAACACACGATCTGATAAATATGTGGATAAGTCAGTCAGTATTATAACCATTCATGTAAATTTTCTGTTTTTTTTTTTTAACTTTGTGTTTCTAGTGTGTAATTCAGTCTTCATATGGGTGCAATGAGTCCCAAGTGAATTTAGGCACTTAAAACCTTCATGTGATAGTTTACTACGAGACCAGGTGCTTTGAGAGCGTTAGCGTTAAGATGTGTCAAAGATATTATGTATAGGTAGTACATGAATATCCAGTAGTACGTGACAACATTTGGTACAAGATAATACTCGTACCTACATACGTGCAAGTTCTATTTTGGGGTAGTATTGATTAATGGTAATGCATGGTTCCAATTTGAATGTCCATCTACGAGTATTACCGCATCGAGCTGAATAGCACTCGGTCACAATACACTGTCCTTGCTATATCTAAACGTCTAGAGGGACAGCTATTCATGAACGTTAGTGGGATTCCAAATAATAATGTTGCTCTCCTCGTATTTACTCGTAGTGTGTTGTAGTAACATATCTGCATGAAAATCATTTCAAAGAGGAACTTTGACTAAGGAATTATGTAGCTATAAAATACAACAACATAATTAATCTTTGCTAAAAGCCTAAAACCTTTTACTTCTGATTCTGGTCAAAACGACTTAAACAAATGCTAAATATTTTACTCGTATCATGGTCATGGTTTCAATTCTAAATTCATGGTTATTATTTCATATATAATTGTACCGCGCTGAAATCTTAGATACCTAAAGCTTACCATTTGAGCAAATGGGAAATACTCAGACGCGACTTCATTTTATGTCATATTATGCCAATAACGTTTTGATGCAACTAATGACTAAGATGTGCTCCTAGAAGATGCGTACTGAGTGACTTCACTTTTGGCTGCAATTCACTACAACCGCGGAGTGCAGCATTAAATTATTTGTGAAATAAGACGGCTGATATGAGACGGTTTTTGGAAACGAAATGTTTTTCTAGACGGATCAATAGTTTGTAGGGTAGAGTTCTATCTTTGTTGCACACCCGTATCACTCTTATTTCATGAGGTTGGCAGTTCAATATATCCTTTCGACTATTGTATTTAATAAGCCCTTCCATGTTTTACGTCTAGGGTATGTATGGAGCGCCTCTGGTCTGTCGCGGGAGGGCTGTCGGCATGTTGATGGCTCCAGACGCACAATGGACCAACTGCACAGGATTCAGTAGCCTCATTCACATTTTCTCAAGTCGTTATCTCTCCAGCTTTATGGACTGCGTAAGCAGGTATGTAATCAGTACCTATCCCATTAGCCAAAAAATACAGAGAGTATCTTACTTTACAAAAACTAGACCGAATCCAATTATTCGTTCGAAGTTGTATATAAAAGTGCCAAACGAGCTGAATTTTAAACTAACTCTTTCTGCGAACCGATGCATTGTACAGTTTCTGAACTACGCCTAACTACCAATAAACCAAAAAATATACATCCGTGCAAAGGGACCACAAAAAATAAACATAGCTTTTTCATTTCTGTGTGCGGTGAATGTTCGTGTAATAAAAGCGCTACGTACCGACGTACCAATTCGAAGCTTTTATTTCGATGAGTAAAACCAGATACAACGAAATATTTTTCCCAACTGAGTCACGTTTTTTTAAATCCGTGAGAGGAATGAAATGGCCGTTAGCAGGTAAACCTGTATTTATAGGACGCTGCAGTGTGGCCAGTATCGAGGCTTTACGCAAATACCGACTGCCGTTCAGTTCAACTTAAATTAACCTAGATAAAAATAGCTAGGTACTTCTAAATAGTATTTGTATAAATATAGTGAATGTTTGCACTGATCCTGAAGTGGAACTAATCCTATAGTTTCTTATGGGAGTAACTCATTAGAGTCTGTGTCATAAAAAGTGTAAAGGTGAACGTAGACTTAGCTCTATCGCAGTCGCCGTAATCAAAGCGCTTCTTAGATTCGACGCGGACGCGGTGACGTCGGCGAGTGCGGTACTGCTTTGTCTGAAGTCTGCGTTCACCTTCCTCTAACATCTTTTATTAATACAGCCTCTTTGAAGTGGAAGAAAAAATAGACTGGGCTACGATGAAGAAACGGCTGTATGACGAACACGAAAGTGAGGAGTACGACTACATGTCAGCCATGTACGACAAGATCACGGAACACGCTGGCTCCAGCGACGAATTCTGAAGTCAAACAAAATGTGTATATATCCTTATTTATTTATCACATCCCTATTTTCCCGCCACATTGTGAAAAACTTTTCGTTTGTTTGATATTATAATGGACGAGTTGTTTTTTTACATGATATTGAAAATTATTAATTCTGAAATTTTTAATGTCCTATATATTTAGAGTGAGAGTTTGATACATACAATTTTACTCTTAATTTAAATTTCTTAATTTCTTTATCATTTCGCTTAACCATGATTGTAGTAATTTATAAAATCTTCTCTTCCCTAAATATTAGGCTAGAACTAATTAGCACTTACAAAGTACACATCTATGCGTTTAATATACTCGTACATCAGCCCGACAAATCTTATTCCTTAAATTTCTATATCTATTCCTTATGCTTACTCTTATAATACGTCCATCCTTCTTGTTTGCATTTTTATCCCGACTTTTTAATCTCTTTTGTTATTTTCTATTTATATTATTATGTGTCGCGCATTAAATCAAGCAACCCAAAAATAAGCAGAAAGTCCTATATCCTACAAATCGAAATGTCGTCGATTTCATAGTCAATTTAACAAGAAGTCTGGATTCTAGTTATGATAGAAAAAAAACATGTTTACGCAGACATAGTATGTGCGGAACTATCCAATAACTCACTAATCATTCTTTACACGCGATTGAAGAATTTGATTTGCTTTTAAACTACCTAACTGACAAAATCTAAACGTGACGCCATATAAGCCATATTGCAGTAACGGACTTCGGTTGTATTGACGTCGAGTTACCTGCTAGTCGCGCCTAAAGAAGATTTATCCAAAAATATTTTTGGACTCTGACTTTTGCATAATTTTCTTATGCTTTATTTTACTTCCTAGCTGTCGTTCCTCATCTTTTAAGTTATTTTCTTTCACAAATGTAATGCTGATCATAAAGTAAACTCTAAAATCAATTGGTAAGATCCAATTTTAAACAACACTATATTAAGGCTTAGCGTAGTTCTTATGTTTTTTGTCGTACCTACACAAATCATGATGGAAGCATGGTGGGGAGTTATCGAGATCGCTTACCTATTTGACATCTGATCTAAAATAATAAAGAACATTTATAGTGCGTTATTGTCAACTGACGGGATTTTTTTAATAAATTTCTATATGTTTACTTGGGCTTTCATTTAGTGTCGTTCGTACAATAATTTAAATTAATAAATTTGGTATTTGGTATCTGTTACTTTATTTTTTCTTTTTTCCTGAACTTCACAACACAGTTTTAAGTAGTTTTAACATGAATTTCCATAGTAAGTAGAAGCAAGTATTCGTTACAATATACTAGCCGAAATGAAATTATTTATAGTCTAAATAAGAGAGACGTCATCACTTGAACATGATATTTTTTCAAGCTGGCTGGAGCCGTCATTTATTAACTGGCTACCCTGAAAGGAAAAGACGAAACAATATTTTGTTTGTTTTCTTAAAAAAAAACCATTGCCACTCCATTAATTAATTTAACCTCTGCGTCGTGGCCGGGGTTCTACAAACACTCAAGTCGCATATCCAAAGACACCTAGACTCAGGATGGAACACGCAGATCACACATGCTTATCCTACGCGGGAATCGAACCGGCGACACGTTGGCATGGTGACCTTCGACTCAGCTATTCGGGCAGCACCACTCTCGCACTTTAGACTGAAAAGGCTTAACCAACTATGTAAAATTTTGTGCGTAAATGACTGGCATGTAAATAATATTTAAGAGGGACAAACATAATATTGTAACAATCGTAAATAACCGTGCTTTCTCATACTGTACTGGAATATAGCAAGTTTGGTTACACTTCGGTTTACAGATAATCCATTATACCTACGTATATACAAATGAATCCCTATTTGCCTTAGTCACGGCATCACGCGGGAAAGGCTAAACCATTTACGCTTATTATTTTTTTGTTTTTTTTTTATTGCAAGAGATCTAGTACTTATAAAAAAATGAAAAGAACGCGGAGAAGTGGAAAATTAAAGAATACTTAACCACCATATTTCGTAATCCTGACGATAGTGGTTACGATAGAGATTTGTTGGATCCATCTACGCCCCCAATAATATACACCGTGATTTTTTAGTCGTCTTACAAAAGCAGCCCAGTTCATGTATCCAATGACTAGAACACGTTCATGATAAAAAAATAGGTATTTATGAGATTTGAATAAATTTAAAATGCAATTTTTATTCAATATTATGATGCAATTCGTAGTTTTTTAGAAACACAGCTGTGTTGCGAGCGCTTTCCGAGCCTTGTAACAATGGTGAGGGGCGCGGGCGGCGGCGTTTTTATCATTTTTAAGAGTATATTTCAGATTTCTCTTGTTTAATTTTTCTTTCGTACTTATTATCTTAGTTCATGATAAAAAAAAATAATCGCGCCTAGGGGTATTTTCTGTCGGATACATGAACTGGGCTACTTTTGTAAGACGACTAAAAAATCACCGTGTATAGGCACCGGGAATGGGACCTACGTAACGTAAGGGTGAAACCGCGGGGTACAGCTAGTAAACAATAAAAAATCAGCCGTTCACACTTGTCTTGTCGCACTAACACATCGTCTCAGTATGTTCTGGCGTTACTCGACACACTATTTCCAAAACCCATCGCTTTGACTTTGATAAAGAGGTTGTTGACATAAACACGAATAGATAGGCAAAATTTGCAATATATACAGCCGGGCAAATCTAAAAGGGCTTTTACTTTTGGTACGAGGCTACTGAACCCTGAAAAATCTTCGTTTTAGCACTAGCGTCTGTTTACCCAATTTGCAAATATTTTTGTTTGTTGCGTTCCCTCCAGATAGTGCTAGGGCTTCCATCTATTAGACGGCAATTCAAACGCCAAGTTCAGCTACAAAACACGCTGATCTCAACAAACGTTAAGAGGGAATAGTTCCTCTAAGAATACCCTTCAGGATCTGTCTTTAGTTTCAAACCAAATCGATAGATGGCGCTAAATCGAGGAATTAGTACTTAGTATTCCGAAAAAGTTAAACCACTAGAATGTTTTCATTTATATGTACGAAATCCTTTCCGAATTCTCCAATCACTGAGGTACACTGACTCCTCCCTATTAATATACTTTTAACAAACTACGACAAAATAGAAAAAAGGGGAAAAAGATTTGGGAATATTTTGTCCCAAGTACATGTAGGGAGTCAAAGAAAAAAACGATTACGATAAAAATGTCTTTCATTATATTATAATAACCACAACTAATAATAATTGTTACTAGATACAGAAAAAGCAACATTTAACACAATTGTAATAAATATTTCATCTAATACACGGAACCAACGTCGCTAATAGGAATGCATATAAACAAATATTATTTACGTACCTAGATTATTATTTTGCTAATAAATAAACAGCCAATATGACTAAAAAATAATAAATATATTACGCTACTGTTAAATCTAATATATTATGTAATAACTAACTGTATATTGGCGCTGATTCTTTGTTACGCAAACTAATTTAAAGCATTGCCATCTTCCGCTAACACGAAGCATTAAAAAGGATCAGAGACAAATAGAATGTCAAAAATGAAGAATTCATATCACTGCTGGTAAATTTTAACAGGAAGCAGTTAATCAAGTCAACATTTTAAGCTGCTTAACCAACAAATTCGATGTTAGTCAGCAGATAGATTTTCAAAAAATAACCTATCTTGTTTAATCCCGTTATGAAAATGAATCGACACAAAGTTGAAATTACCAGTGACGTCACTTATCAAAACAATTTTTAATTAAAACAAATTTTCGTCTCCTTTAAATATAAATGAAGATTCCGATGGCTTAAATAAAGTGCGTGTTTGACAGAATCAGAGCCATTGTTATTGTATAAGTTTCGCATTATTTGAATATGAAAGGTCACAAAGGGGTTGAATTGACTGTTGCTTCGAGACGTTCTCGTTAGTGTTAATGTGGAAGAGAGAAGACAGAGACCGTAGAGGTGTCTCTCTCCACAACGTCAAGGTCGAGATATAATAGATCATAGGTGAAATAGGAATAGGTGACGGTAACAGATGAAAGTTTAGACCCAACTATCCGATTTACACAATATACTTTAATGAGCAAATAATCTTTGGCGCACAGTCAATTAATCACCATGTGGTATTCAGTAAACTACGGACATACAATTTATTATCTGAGAGTACGCAAAACTTCACAGCAAGTGTTTATTACTGCTAATAACAAGGTATTGTAGGTCCCATTATAATTATTGTAACAATTATTGACCGAAAATCGCGGCATTTTGAACGTTATTCGCGCAGCTAATTCAATATTATTGCTTATGTCAGTCAGCAGAACAAACCAACGGTAACGGTGCAAACCATTTCAATCTATATAAATCATACAATTTAAAATGTCAGATATTATCTAAATATTTACTGTAATAAAATAGAATTTACGACCGATATATTTAACGGTATTAATTGAGTAGTCACTACTACATGAAATAATTTATTAAGATTAGAATTGTAACGTAAATGTCATGTTTTGTTGTTGCAAGTAAAATATATCCCTCGCGATTTGCAATGAAGCAACAAAACTTTTCCGACTTACTATACTTTCACAATGACATCGCCCTAACAGCCATAACTACTGCTAGCGTCGAATCCATAAGCATGTCTATACAACTTATAATACGTAGCTTGAACATTTATCGGCTATAGATGGAAACAAAGACTGTACAATACCGTGCCTGTGCTACGAGCTGTCCTTGTAGAAGTGAGACAGCATTACATTGCTATATTGCGTAGCTCTTTCTCACTTCCACTAAAGAAACAGTCCTGATATCAAAACATGGCTGTTGTGGATACACAATTTCATTTGCGGATACTAATATAATTTGTAATATCTGTTTGATAAGTTCCGCATAATTTTCGTCAACAACATACTCGGCAACTAAAAGTCTTCAGGAATACGAAATGAATTGAACCTTTCCGATATCCAATGGTTTCGGTAACGGATCCACAACATCCCTGTTTTGGTTCTTATTATACGCGTTCATTTCATATCCGACAAATATTTTGCGACGGTCGCAGTCATCAAACATTTTCTCCAATCTATTATTTCCTATGGGAAAGGACTTCATTCTTAAGCTAGGCACTTGAAGAGACTGTGACGTTACATCTACTATCCGTATAACAACTACACACGTATAACGCTAATATATTGTAGGTATTTATTAATGCTGTCATTTCTGATGAGAAATCTATCATAAGCAACTTTATTTTGACTCGATTTCAAAGTCTGTTAATAAAGTGAGCATATAAAAGACAACAACAAAAAATCCTTCATATTTTAAAAAGTTTTCTAATAAAACCAGTAGGTATAATTTCCGATCAGAAATGACAAGTTTAGCCCTGCTTATAGTACTGTCAATTTGGTTATTTTTAATTCAATTTGATGCATATATCTAGTAACGTATGGTTGATTTTACAAACACGTTTTTTACTTTCAAAACGAAAATCTAATATATATATCGTAAAAGGATGGAAGATTATTTATCGCACTAAGGAAGTATGTTTATATGCCGCAGTAATGTGTTAAGTAGCCAGTTAATTGAAAGCTTAAGGTATTCAATTAATGACATTCAGTTCAATGGTAATTGGATACTGGCCTTTTCATCAGTCATCCAATTATTTGGCTGAATAGCCCAGATAGCCGTGACCGACACACGTTTATATATGTGTGTGTTACGAATATATTTTGAGATAAAAACCGTGTTTGTAAAAAGCCTAAGAAAGCACGCAAATAAAGCGCACCTGCCTATTATAAACAGACATGGAAGGAATATTAGAGGCCTGAATTGTGGAATTAATCTACGACTTACAACTGGAAGGATTAACAGTAAATGTCCTAAACGAAAACGAAATATGTATAAAGAAACAATGATTAACTTATTTGACTAGCGAAATTGAATAAAAGTTTAACCATGAACTAATTATTAACTATGGCGGAGTAAAGAATATATTGGTGAATATAAATTGTAACCGATTTAACAATTCATGAGAAACGCTTTCAGTGAAAGATTATCCCTATTTGCAAGTTCAGAAGACTTACTACCAGCCAGAATTGAAGTGGCAATAAGCAAACATGTAGAATTTAACTAGCATGAACTAAAAGTAGTTTCATTAAAGAAAATCATTTTAATATGGGCTTGCACAGATTTTATTTTAACGAACAATTTTTAATGCCATGAATAGCAATTCTTGTATATTAACAAATGACTTGTTCGTTTCATGTTTAAATATACAACAATGTTATCATGGTTAGGGATCTGTAAGTAAGAAAGAGTAAGTGAGGCATTAGGGAAACTCACAGTTGGGAAACAGATTTACCGATTTCAAACCGTACGACACTCAGGTCATTAAACACAACGCTTTGACATTTTCCTAAATACGCGAAGCATTATTATATCACGAAAAATTGTAACTTTACCGAGCGAACACACATCACAAGGGATAACCCTATTAATGCATAATTGATTTGTACTGAGTTCATAATATAAGCCTTATGTTAAGCCACTTAAGAGTTAATTTTAAGTGAATAGAAGACGATTAACTTAACACTAGATGTTCGCTAAAAATTGTGTTAGCTCCAAACCAAAATAACCCTTATAACGTGTAGGCAAGAAGCACAGATCGAAGTAACTAAGGTAACATTAAAATTCGACAAAGCGAATTGACACAGGCGTAAAATGAACAATACAAAGATATAACAAAAATAAATACATTAACAAATCAGTTACAATCCTAATTGATAATAATCTATATTAATGATAGAATAGATTGTGAAGTATTTACTATTTGACTTTATCATACAAGAATATATATCACTTAGCTACGAACATGATTTAACATTTACACAAACTAAATAATTTGTATCCTCGCTCATATTATAACAAATAGTATTAATATTATCACTAGAAGGCCGAAGAGTATAGCTATTGCCAACCACTGGCGTCGATCTGCAACAAAAGATAAAAAATATGTAAAGATATGTAAATCCCACAAATTGTGTTACCCCTAGGGAAATAATGAATTGGGGTAACTGGTAGGTCTTATTGAGGACCCGTATTAGTAAGGCGAAACCGGTTCGTGATAAATTTTTGGAAGGCAACCAACCGGTTGGTGGAGTAAATAAAATGGGATGAAAAAATCACATAGTCGACACTGGTCTCTATTTCTTTTTATCTAGCCTACTGTGTCCCACTGCTGGGTAAAGGCCTCCTAAAAATCTGGGCTGGTTCCATGAGGCCTAGGACAGAGAATCGTGGAAAGATTTGGGCATATGGGATGAATTAGGCAAATTAAATTAGATTCTATACGTCTAATAACATTTATTGGTTGTACCTTGTAACACTAGTTTCACTTATTTTAAATAATATCATAACTGATATACACGAAGTTATTGCAGTTCTTGTTAGATTTTACCGCAAACCACTAGCGATGTGGCAACGCGTCATGTTACTTCCATAATATATTGTATAAGGAACTATTTTGTAACATATGTATGTATATTGCTTATTAGACAAGAAGACTTCAACAGTGTTATAACAAAATCTTTACACAGCACTTTAGTGGATTCGATCTAAAATATATAAAACCAATGATTGTTAATCGCCGTATCTTTGAATAATTCTTTCGTCTTTTGGAAGATCAGAGGTCTATCATAACGGTAAGGAGCACAGGGTCGAATTAAGACAATTG
The DNA here is from genome assembly GCF_003590095.1 of Trichoplusia ni. Classification (NCBI taxonomy): domain Eukaryota; kingdom Metazoa; phylum Arthropoda; class Insecta; order Lepidoptera; family Noctuidae; genus Trichoplusia; species Trichoplusia ni. Next base: position 1,388,996 of record NC_039478.1, on the reverse strand, counting down.
TTTTCTAGTCATAATCTCAAGAGCAATAAATTAGGACGAATGGAGATTTTTAATTTGAGTTTTTTGGAGTGGTCAGTCCAGTTTACAACTACACAAGTCCAGTTTCAAAGCAAGAGTAAGCGCTATGGTCTTATTAATATATGGATTAAATGGATTCGAAAATAATAACATGAAGTAGGAACTTACCATTATTCATATGAAGCACCTTAGCGACTTTCTTAATTGTTGAATCTAGTTTAGAATCGGCATTTTCAAGTTCGGTATTCAAATCATCTAACATCCTGAAAACAAAATTAAAATAAGTTAGTTATATGTAGAAAGGGTTGGAACCTTTAATTTAACTTCAAATTCTAAATGTCTGCTTTCGATTTCTTACTTCTTCTTTACGTCATTTTAGATGTGTTTTGTCCTTAAAATTTTATGCTAATCAAAGCAAAACTGACTGAGAGCACAAGCAAGCAAGAAAGCCTGTCCCACATGTCATTGTAAAGCGCGAACGTTAAAACATTAAGACACTTTAGCGTTTTGCAAACAACTGGAAGATAGTTGAAAAATTAACAATAAAGATGTTACTCACACAGCCTGTTCATCAAGTTCAATTCCGATCTGTTTGGAGACTGTCTTCAGAGACCCGACGGAGTTACTGATCACTTGCAGCTGATCGTTCTGACTCGACAGCATTTTGTCTTGCACCGACATTATATCGCTGTCGTAATCGAACCTCACCGGACTGTCTGTCTGATTGGCGAGTTTTGAATATTTAGTGTACTTCGGTGTCGGTGTCCATACATTGCCTAGGTGTATTGGACTTTCTTCGCCAAGTAACGGCTCCCGGGCCGTTCCGTCGTTGTCCCGATTCCTGTTTAGACTCATCTTGGTTTTCATTACCTGTAAATTCATTTTATTTAGTGTATTTTTTTGCCAAGCAAGGATATTGATGAGATATATGATTGTATAATTACTACACTGTACACTTCTACACGAAGGATAGATAGTTTAGTTAATCACATACTAAATTTATTATTCAAAAAATGTTACCTTAACTTCCTGCTTTGTGGCCTCGATAAAACTTCTTCTTTCAGAAATTTCTTTATTGTCTATCTTAAATTTCGAAGAATTCTTTTCGACGATACTTAATCAACTGTTAAGGTTATTATAAACGAATATAAACTGTAAATTAAGTAAATGATCTTTCGCAATGCACAAAACCCAACCGAAGGATTTCTTAAACCATAAAGCACAAAACGTGAAAATTGCACAATTCAACAAAAATTAATGAAACATAATAAACATCGCCAATTGTATTGCCTAGTAAAATATAAAGCTAAAATTGAGAAGTCGCCAATCGGTAGTAAACAAAAAGGTCATTCATTCCTATCCGCCCATATACCCCTTAAATAAAAAAAATAGACTATTCTTTTTTAAAGGGAGGTAATGAACAAAAAACATTCGTAATAAAGAATACTTAAATAGGCAATAGTAGTAGGTATTAAAAAGGATATTGATAGTATCTTCCAAGTCTTCCAAATCCCATTCAATACTACGGAGCGCGTTCCTCAATTCCGTAGAAGTCCATTCCACTTCTGGACTGTTGGGTATACTCGGCGTCTTCGAAATCTCCTGCCACCTCAGGTACAGCCCGCGAGTCTTGTTCAACGCTTTAAACACCTCACTGAAGTCAAAATAATAAATTAACTAGAGTAAAAATGTAACAAACCATCACTCTATTTCTAATAAGTTAAAGCTCTACAAGTTTTTATTATTTGACTACTAGACAGTTCAGAATCCTTAAAACACTTAAATACGTTACAAAATACTCCGTAGACTTGGCTTCATAATGTCAATGAAATTATAATTATTGTTTATGGTAATTTGTATTCGACGATTTGAACATGACAATATTCTACAAGAATGGAGAGTAATTGTTCTAATTTTGAAAAAAATCGGTGTTTCTTTGCAAAAGTTTCTAAAACGTAAGTTTAAAAAGGCTATGTAATTAAAAAGCCTAACTACTTTTAAAATTACACAAAATACAAGGGCAGAATATGACTATAAAAATTAATATTTCATTTTAATTATATCGTAACCTACGCAAGACGTGCAAACAAAGTCTCAAAGATAGAAGCTACGTAATTAAAAATTACGTGACATAATACTTGTTGCCCCTTAATTAATCTGAGCGAGCGGCGTTGTTAAGACTGTCTGTTTGAAGAGGTTCAAAAGTTCGGTATAAACCGTGGATCATAATTATTTGAAGGCTTTTAAATATAAAAAATTGAAACACATTTTTTTATCTGAAAACCCGTGTCGTGTTGATTTGCCAATGGAAAACGCTTCGTCTACGTCAGAACCGAAAGCCATCACAGCCGTTATCAGATTAAACCCGATCTACAATTCGTAATTCGATTTGTGTTCAAGCCTAACCTAACTGAGTCTCGTCGAATCCAGTCTGGCTAGTCCTGTTAGTACCCTTTAGATTTGAAGTCAGACGTGTAATACGTTTATGCAAGTCTCAATATGCCTTTGATGTTCCAGTGCTGTTAATAGGTTTACACGATGGAATATACCAGAAACTCAGTTTATACTGATTAGGTGATCAGATAACTGGTATTACTAATAGTTTATTTATTACTATAGGATTGTCTTATAGATTGAGATGAGGATATTATGCAGTCTTTCAAATTAAGTGTTTAATTTTATACTGAAGTGCCAGAACAGTTTCACGGATTAAGACAAGTAAAAATGATAATGTTACAATAATACCACATTACCTTCTCCAATGACATAAAAAGTCTTCAAATTAAAAAATCGTCGTCGATCGATAAAGCAAGGGGCATAATACAATGAATAATGCAGCCATCAAGTAGAGAAGTCACAACACATGTCAATGTCCTGTTAATAAATAATATTGTTGTGCATTTGCCTTCACTATTGATTTTTCCCTACTCTTCATTAATGCAGGCTATCTATTTATAAATAGACCGGTATATTCTTCATCTAGGTCAGCCTACCAAGATATAACAGCAAATTCAGGTCAAGTCAGTAAATTTTTAATCTGTTTTCACACCTGCAGGTTCTACTCAGAGTTAAATGAGGTCAGCATAGCTATTGCACAGAATATTATTGCCAGTTAAATGGTCAGGAGAAGGTTTTGATGCAAAAAGAATTTTAATGAAAGGGATTAAAGTATATTTATGAAATTTAGGTACTGTTGCAATCGCTTATGATGTTGAAAGAGGATTATAGCAGGAAGCGTTTTTTTTTTAAATTTGACTATTTGACTATTAAATTAGTAATCATTTTAAATTTTGTTAGCATTCTTATTGTCTTCTCATTTGCCAAAGTTTGTTGGAGTCTCGCTAGTATGATATTTTAAATGATTTTTTCTCAATTTGATTGTTTAATAAACACATATTCTTTTTTAATTAAAAAGACTGCTTAGGCGAAGCTAAGCAGTTTGAATAATTAAAAATTATAGAAAATAGAAGAGTTACATTTTCTTCGGTGTTGTTCATGTAGCAAAAGAATTTATGATCAATGACATGAGTTATTCATGCAAAACAATAAAATTAAACATGCTCAGCTATTTATATTAGCCAGGTTTCTTAATTAACATATGGTCCTGCCTCTAAGGAAGTATAAAAAATTATAAAATATAAGTATACTATAATATTTAACAATAAAGAAAACAGCTACTAGTTTTAAATAAATAAACTTGATGTAAAATCAAAACTACACTATATTAGCACTATACTAGGTTAAATACTCATACAAGCTGTTTATGAACTAAACAATGGCTTTGTACTATAAAGGGTTTTTTTTGTAATATTCACTTCATACCCAACACAATACTTTCATTAAAAATGTAATACTAATAAGTGGATGAACATAATTAATATTTTCGCTAAGCTGCACAAATATAATTAATATCACTTACTCCTTGACGACGTAAAATGGGTCTTCTAAAGTCATGACAAATAAGAATAACAACGTATAAACGCGAGCTGATTCATGTGACGAGAAATTCTGGCACTAAGAATTGCAAATAAAAATTTACACAAACAGATAAACACTCAGGTGTATCCAGACGATCCTTCGCCTATCCCACAAAATATCGACAACATGATACGTACCTACTCTGTGTATAAGTCGTTCGATGAGAACAGTATTCTCCGTCTCTTGCTAACTCATGTAAAACAGGGACTACCCGAGCTGCGTAACGAGTCACTGTTGCAATGCGCAATCGCACCACGGTTGCCACGAGCAGTTGAGACGACTTGATGCGACATCACCCCCACACCTCCCGATATTATCACAGTACGCACGCACCTCCACCTCTTTTTCCACCCTAAACTCCCAACTACAGTCAAAACCCCATTCCCCAACCCTTGTTAACTATCAAATTGACACTGTTGACATTACACTACGTCAAATTTGACATCGTTAACTCATTTCTTTCAAAAGGTGTGTTTACAGCGCACGATATTCAACAAATTATTAAAAACCACTAGGTAAAATAACCGTAGTGTGTTAAAATATTTAGTTACACATATAATAGTATTATGAGTCTTAATATTAGTATTTACATGAAAAATCATATAATAACCTTTTTCATTTTTTTTCATTGTATTTTGGTTTTAAGAAAGTAACTGTCAAATATTTCACAGTGATCTTTTGAAAGTGCTTTTGCTCAATCGTTCTACTGAATTTTTCATTAAAAAACTCAATTGATGCAACTGAATTACGAAAATAATATTTCATTCGACATTACACACAAGGTTTGTTTATCACTTGGACTCTATGGTTTTATTCTTCAGCATAGAGTCGAGACTATACTTACTCTTTGCTAAAACTCATTCATAGTCAAGTGGAGCACACAATGTGAAGTAGTGACTGTCGAACTAACCTGGGTCATATTTTTCATTTAATCTATGTTGCTCCCTCTGTCTCCACAGCTCATGCTAGCTTTCATGAAAGATTTTGTTATTTTACTAATTTCACAAACAATATAATTTTAAATTCAGTACTATGAATTCTGTTTTAAATCCGGAGGCTCCAGAATTCTACCCCCACTTGACATCGGTTACACAGGTACGTGATTCAGCGACTTCTTTCACTCAATGACAACAAGCATGGTGTAATATTTTATGGTATACACGATTGAATCTCAGTGATTGCCTACATTAAGGTGTCTCTGAGCTCGTTACAGAGAGGGGCGTCGCACGAGGGTCTGTCAATAATAATTATTGCACCAACCTGCTTGTCAATTCACATAGTATTATCACGCTCGTGTCTGTGTCAATAACTACAATAACAAATTGTAATATTGACTAAGATTATAAACTACGTATTAAAGTTCTTTGAATTGCGTATTAGGATTTTTTCTAGCCAATTTATGTAGAAACCAACCTATATATTGTGGCAATAACATTAGACTTGATATTTTTGGCAGTAGATAAGGAAAATCATGCTTAATCTGGTTTCAATAAACAATATTATGATATGTTAAACTTGTATGTTGATATACAAATTCAAATGACGATTTTAAATACATTATTTATTATTTAAATAAGAATAGGTGTTTGGTGAATTTATTGGTTGTTTATGACAATTTAAAAATGTATTCTTGTGTAACTTCCCTATCAGAATATAAATTGCATGCTTTGGATAAGGCCCTATCCCAAGCATTTTGTATCTATCTTTGTATCTGTCTATCTTTAATATTTTGCCACATAATTTATAGTGCTTTAAGGTAATGTAGATTATAATTTGCATTAAACCCCAATTACTTATAATAATTGAATCATTAATCTATCCCGAGAATCTAGTAGGTTACATGTTATCAAAGACAAATGAGACACCATTGTGTAATGAGTAAATTTTTTTAATTTCTGTACACATGGTTATTTGGTATAACTTTTGACAAAAATAAACACTACGAGAAAAATAATGATGCTGATGAGTATTTTAAATACTTAACATGAAAATTATCCCATTCAGCTAATATGTAGTGAAATACTCAACACAATCATTACTGTCCTTGCTGAATACAGTATTTTGATAAAACATTTTACAGTAAAACTATATTTATTAATGCAAAAACTTTAAATATCCCCAAAATAAACACAACATTATGTGACACTGAAAATGACCTACATCAAGCAACTTGTGTCAATATAAATTATTTAAAACTGTTAGAATGAGTAAGAAACATTTTGAAACAACCATTTTGTATTATGTTATATTATTTGTATGGATCATTTAATTATTATATTTTTCTTAATGACCTTGAAAACTGCCAATATTTTATCTAATTTACCTTGGATATGATATTTGTGACTAACCTAATTGTGATTATAGTATGTCAACTGATTTATCTAATGTCTTATTTCTAAATGGTGTCTTTTAAATTGAAAATTATTAGAAATCTTAAAGAGGATAAATTAATGGAAAGGAAAGAAGATCAAAGACTGATTTTTTATATACCTAAAGTCTTTGCTCAACATATGTTTATAGAAGCCTTAAGTAGAAGGCAAGGTCATAACTACCATGTGACAAGGAAAAAAGTGTTCCAAACTTATATTTTTGTTTTGAAACCATGAGACATGCTTTAATGCCTGATCAGCAGCTTAAATATTAATAAATATTTGGGAAACATAATTATTATCCTCAAAAAAAAAAGCATTGTGGTCTAAGACCCTTTCCTCTGCAGAGGGGCAGAAACATTTTCAAAATCCAAAATTCAAATATTCTGTGTAGGATTGATAAGATGTAATTATAGCTACACAGATCATGATAAAACTATTCATAAACTAAACTATCTAGAATGTTGTTACTCTTGTCTAATATTAGCAGAACTTTCAGGGTGGCTATGTATCAGTTAACAAATCAATCAAATCAGTGAATGCTATGCCATTTGGACATGCATATGATCTCTTCAAAACATTTACTGACTTCAACATTTTAACATGCCATTTAAGCGAAAATGTAGTTCTCCAATCGAACCAAATAGTTGCAACCGAAGTACCAGCTGTGAAGTTAAAACTGTAAGTTAAATATTTTTTTTAATTAATTATTTTAATCATGTCGTGTTTGGATGAGGCCTGTTGACTTCGGTAATGATTCCACAGTTGCAGATGAAATTATCATAACTACAGTGTGCATCGCGATTTTTATGCACTTTGCTTTTACGTATGTAATTTATTACTGATTATGTCTAATCTGCTATTATATTTGCTTCTCATAAAGATAATGAAGGTCTACCTGCGAATGCTTTGTAATTAAATCATTGAAGATGTGTTTTAATTAGTTTTTGATGGCTGTGCTGGTTACGTTCAGTAACTTCGAATAATTATGCTCATTAAATGCCAATCTTAAGAACAGTTGAGATCACTGGCACTTGAGATATTGTCTTCGTAAATATGTTTGAATGAAACCTCATTTCTTTATTACAAGGAAGAGACCTTCACCCAGCAGTGAGATACAGCTTAGAATAAAATATGTCCTAGTAATATGCGTCAAATAAACACGCAAAATAAGTTTTAAGAATTACGTGGGTACGAAAATACGTAAAACATTGGAAATTTTGTCCTTTTATTGGTATCTCGGCCACATTGGCAATTTAAAAACTTCTTTGGCTTTTACCTGCGCTGTTTACAGAACTATAACTGCGAATTTCGTAAATATTTGAACATGCTGTACTGTACATTTGAACACGCTAGTACATTGACATTATAACAATCGATATTACCTTGTTGCTAATACGTATTTGCATTTTGCTAGCGTGTTCCCTTCTCGAGATAAGGTAGATAAAAAAAGTATTGTTTTGTTAAGGAAAGTAATGATGTTATTAATGCCTTTGTTTAAATGCTGAACTTAGTAGGTATATCAAACCAGTCATTTAGCTCCTTGTTGTGTAATGCGTAATTTATTGCTTTTATATTTGCATTCAAGCTGGCGTATTCACCGCTTATCATACTCTTTGTTTCCATGTCTTAAATAAAATTTTACAACTCTGTTTAATGTGGTGACAAGTATCCAAGTATACATCCAAATTATTCTTTGTTTATGTAGCGTACTATAAAACAAGCAGCATTTGCGATTTATAATACCATGTATTGTCAATTCTACTGTTATTAACTATCTTACTAATATTTATTTACTTCTGTTTTAGCAAAGATCTCGAATACAACACAGAGAAAATTATTGATGTGAACGACAGTATCATAGACAGGATCAATATAAACATAGACAGTGAAACAGGTGTCAATGAACCGAGCAACAATTTCATTAAAGGAATCTTGACAAAGCCGAATATTTCAGCATGGAATGCCGCACCGGTCATTGCCAAGATCCAGGTGAGTCAAAATATTAAAAAAATTAGATTCGATGTACAACATCGATGTTTTTATAGGTTTGTTTTCTGAACGCAATGGTTTCCATGTTAAAAAGAGAATTCAAAGCTTCTTCAACTTAAAGACGACGCCTTAACGACATTTCAAAGTTATTTTATTGTAAAAAGATCGTATATTCTGTTTTTTTGTCGCTAAAATTATAAACTTTGAAATATGTAAACAAAATGATACAGAAATAGATGCTTCGTCGATGGGATAAAAACCTGTATTCCACGTTAATTACCGTATCAGCGTTATCTATATAACGTATTGCTATCAATACAAAGATTTCTTTGTATTGATGACATGCGAGTTTAATTAGTAGATATGCACAGGGACGTCTATTTAAACGTATGTTTCAAAGTCAGGCATTTTCATGGCTGCTTAGAGTCATCGTTTTTTAATAGTAACTTTTTAATCCTAAGATATTGTTGCATACGTTGCTAAATATATTACATTTATCCATTTATAATCAAAAACAGAAAAATATTTTTACTTGTCAAAAAGATTTAAAAAAGCGGTCATCTTGTAGACATTCTCATGAACACGTTAAGCACTCTCCCGACTAATCCGACGTTCAAAAGCAAAATCATAATCAAAATCGGTTTATTCGTTCGAAAGCTACGATTGCGCAGTAAGAAACTCACACACAGACTCGTCAAAGTTACCTAGGTCAAGCAGAGTTGCGGCGTCCGTATGCAAAAAAAAATGATAATATCACAGCTGGCTAAATAGTATTATCCTTGGCAAGCCTTCCAGAAAGAAGTGTCTTGTGTACATTATTATATTCAGCATTTTTTATTATATTTCTGTCTGGTGCCCTACCGCCACGACTTGACGTAATATTATGGATGTAGAAGAGATATGTCTAGTGACTTTTGTCACTGATCGTTTATGATAAACTTTATGAAATACTAGCTGTTGCCCGCGGCTTCTTCCGCGTGGTTAGAAGATATAAGTTATAATTTATACCTGCCTTCTATCTATCTTGTAGGATGCAGTCAGCGTTTGCAATGTAAGCGTAAAAAATGTGTCTTTTTACGACCTCACATTAGAAACCTCAAAAATTTTAGCCTATGTGTTATTCTGATGTATAAGCTATATTGTGGTAAAGTTTCATTCAAATCCATTCAGTAGTTTTTACGTGAAAGAGTAACAAACATCCATACTTACAAACTTTCGCCTTTATAATAGTAGTAGGACTAGCGGTAGCCAATAATTTCACCCTTGTATTTACAAATCCCGTGAGAATATTGGGATAAAATACTTCAGTTCTACTTGTAGACGCTGTAGCTTTTCATTGGTAAAACCATAATCTTAAATATCGATTCAGTGAAGTAGTCGAGAAAGCTTTATCAAGTCACATTTCTAACATTAGATGTTTGGCTTAAATATTGTATTGTACAATAGAGCTCATTATTAAAGTTTCGATAAATTGATTTTCGTTGAATAGGTAGCCTTGTAACTCACAGTTGTTAGCAAGAGACCCCTTCGAGTAAGGGCTATTATGTAAACGGCCTTGGTTACCCACCTCTTTACGAATCTTTGAAAGCTATAATAAAGCAGTCTGAAGGCCATGTCTCCATTAAGGTTCGAATGTACATACTATTACGTATGGACCAAATAATAAGATCTCAGTAGATGTACGGATCGGTATTGTTACATTTGTACAGTTATACTCCTACTACCAAAGTCTGACTATACTGGGATATCTAGGTCGCACCGACTGACGTATCTGACGTATTAAAAATCCAACTCGAAAGTTAGGCTGTTTTTATTTTGTAAAAAAACGGAAGGTATATAATGGCTTCTCGAATAACAGTTAATATGTTGGACTAAACGACTAGTTCCGCACTGTTATCCTTCATAACTTGTAAATAGCTTAACAATTTTTGATGTAACTTATGCTCTAAAAAATTCACACCATGTCCTGTTATTCTATTCGTCAATTAGGTATACATAGAAATAGCCGAGGTTATACTCATTTTTTCCGACAAAATTTTTCATAAAAATACTGAAGATTCATAATCGATTATCGAGTAACAGTGTAAGGACGGAAAAACTTTCGAACCTTCTTTTTGATGGAATAAAAATCAAATGACATTGTTAACTGTTAGTAGGTACTAGGTACCTAGTATGAACACGTGCCGACATAAATGGTTTGTGCATTGAAAACGAAACTAAGGTCGCAGCCTTGGGGCGCAGGACGTTCGGGCCACGTGGCCCCGTGGCCCCGTCCGGCGATACACTCGGATAGCGTCACAGACAATGCTTACCTTCGATGCGCTCTCTGTCCTCCAATATACACAACTGATTGGTTAGTCTTGACGTTTTGAGCAAACAAATTAATAATGCATGTTTATGAATTAGCCTTACGTTTGCTACGTTAGAGATTCATCATGTTGCGAGAGATATCGTACGAATTGCAATACATTGCGCCGTTGCACAGTTTTGGTATCAAAGCTGCAAAGGCGACATTTATCGCCGGCAATGTATCGCTACTAGCGTCTTTATTTCTTGCACTGTCCAAATCAACTTTAATTGTCTGATATATTTGATAGCCAGATACCAAAAAATATTTTTAAAATAAAATTGTTATTGAATAAGGGGTATTCAAGAGTGTCTGGGTTGGAGACTAGGTGGAGCAACAGTATAACCAGCTTCATTCAAATAGCGTCACTTAACCGGTTTCGAACTGACCCCAGTCTGCTTAATTCCGGTGTCACCCTCTGCTGTGATGGAAGCTATAAAGTCAAAATCGCGGTCACTCGGTATTTAAATAAGTTTGTTGAAATTTCTAAAGATAAATGCCCTTCAATATTTTTGAGAGTTATTTTTCCTTGTATTATAGTACACGTGGTCTAAATTTCGAGGGGTATATTTTTTATTTTATTCTGGTTTATATGAATTTATTAACTGGATTCAGAAATTAACAATTCTATTTTCAACTCTATGATTATTATCCATTTAAAAACATTAGTTTTATTGTGTTCAGTCTGTTTGGTGTAGAATGGAATTTAGCTAATGAGTAGCATGATTAGCTAACATGCATTTATGAGTAGTTTATCTAAGACCAGTTTGAAGGTAACAGTAAAATTTACCGGTGATTGATATAAATATGCATGAGATCCTGATCGGTCATAATTTATCCAGAGAACTCATTTAAATAACAAGACGATTAACTAAAATGTTCAATGTAACGCCGAAACTGGGACCTTGACATTTGACATTGGTTCGCCGCTGGAAGATGGCTACAGAATACTAATCTTTGTTCTATCTGCATATAAAAAACGCACGTGGAAAATATTCGTGTACCGTTCAAACATTTTTTTTTATAAAAACGTCGGAAATTAGTTGTAGGCATATTGCGCAGTTATTTCAAGATTGTTTACGTAATGTTATATTAATCATTTCATAATGTGTTATCACTGAATTGATATTTCAAAACGGCAATTCCTGGAAAATTATAGGGGAATCTTCTGTTTTTAGTATTTGTCTTCAACTTTCGTTATATTCTTAGTAAATTAACAATGTGTATTATTCCAGGTGGGTTCTGCAACATTTATCGGTGCTAAAAATATTCCGCGACCTCAACTCAACTTCAAAGACCCGATCGACAACTCTGAAAATTTGTGGGTGCCAAAAATATCAGACAAACCAAACAACATCAAGCCGCTGGCTCTGAACATTCTATACAACGACGAAGGCGAGGCAGTAGGGTGAGTTGACTACGTATATTGGATGTAATGGCCACTAATAAAATCGATTGAATTGAATAATAGTTGGACATGCACGTTACCGTACACCGGATAGGTCTCTATGCATGCTGAAATGCGCAGTTGGTCTCGTCCGCGTAACAACCGTTTATCTGCTCGTTACGCCGCCACATGTACGTGTACAGAAGTGCATACTAGATAAACGGTCCGTTTTACAGCCAATTTGTAGTACCAAAGATGTTCTTCTATTCAATCGCCGGTTCCGGCAATCTCGCGAACGTACATCTCGGTACATATAAATCACGTGTTCGTTACACATTTGTAACGGTATTAGATCTAATAGTAGATTTTGTACATGCAACAAAAAGCTAACTGAAGATATTATCACTATACTTTCTTTTTTGAAATACATGCAAATGATTTTTACGTAAAATGTTTGAAATGGGGAATACCAACGCAATGTAACTTATAGTGTAAGCGGGTAACGTAAGCATTATACAATTGTGCTAAAGAGTAATGTTCTTGTGATGCTTGTAATCGAGTACCGTTAGCTAAGATCTACGCGAGAGTCTTTGTTGCTGAGTATAAACTATCATACATTTCCCCGACGCGATATTTATAGACATAAGAGACGGTAGTGTCAAATTATAGTTCGTCTCGGCGGCAATTTATGTGCCTGGTGTAGGGGTCATAGGGTTAAGAATAAGAATCTAAATATGAATATAGTTCAGTCTGTCTGGAGCCGTATTTGGATATAATCGATTGTGGAGGTCGTTCTTAACCAGAAAGCCGATATTGGGATGACGGTTGATATCGTTAGCTTCTGTTCTGGTAACATGCTTGACTAGCAGAAAAGTATGAAACTGTAATTATGTTGGCTGATGACATGTTTTACCTCTACTTAGTACTGGTAAATTGTATTGCACAGAGAATCAAATTTAAAATGTTTTAGAAAATCGATAACAAAAACAAAATGCTTTGGCAACCGAGTGCTATAGGCCGTGTAGTAAACCATAGCGCGCGACTAGTTGCGGGTTTGATCCCCGCATTTGCTCATGTTTTAATTTTTGTGAGCTTCTTGCGAAACCAAAAACAAATATTTACCGTTGCAGTCTTTATTTTTAGAAAAGAAAAAGACGTCTAACTGAAATGACCTTTTTAGGTACGAACACCCTTATAAAGTTGAGTTGGATCTTTACAACCCGCCCGCTCAATTTATCGAACCCGATGCACAACCATTCCCGTTCCCTGCGCCCCTGGAAGAGACGACCCTCACGTATGTGGACACCGAGGAGAAGCTCGACGCCCTGGTCGCGCACCTCCACACCGTCAACGAACTAGCCATTGATCTGGAACACCACTCGTACAGGACGTATCAAGGTATGATACGAGTAAAAATTGCTAAAGTAAATTGCACCTTAAGCCTTTTACTAAAGATTGGAAATGCTCTACCGTGTTCTGACTAATCTTCTGTTTACAAGTGAATAGATTAAGAACTATTATTTCTATTACATGTTTGTTATAGACTGTGTTTTGATGATTATTCTCAATAAATTCAAGTGGCAGTTTAGGTTGACGTAAAACCAAAATCCTCTTATTAGATTTCTACTTATGATTTATATCTGGTAATACTCCTAAGTTTCATTTTGCGTTGTCACCTGGCAGAAAAATGGTAGTTGTATAAGAACCACATACATTCTCATAATTAACATTTAAATAACTTGCAGGTATTACTTGTCTTATCCAAGTGACCACCATTGAAGGAGGTGATTTCATTATAGACGCGCTTGCAATTCGTGAGCATGTACACAAACTGAATCTTGCATTTACGAACCCGAAAAAGATTAAAGTAAGTAATTTTTGGTTTTAAACCTTTTTCCTGATATCATTAAGGGTTACAATAGGTCTAGCGTCGAATCGACATAGCCCACCGGATGAGCAAGCTGAAGTGGTAATGGGTAAACGAGTTCTTGAGTGGAGACCATGTATAGACAAACGTAGTGTAGGACGTCCTCAGGCAAAGTAGACTGATGATAAGCGCAAGATGGCTGTCAATAGCTTGATGCGAGCAGCCGTAGATAGATCTCGATGTCGTGCAATTGGCGAGGTCTATGTCCAGCAGTGGACGAATATGGGCTGATAATGATGATGCTACCTCATGCCCATGTTGACTTGTTAAAAACCCAGCCCCTATAATCATCTTTCTTTGGTGTTACTAATATGATACCACAGTATAAATTCGCTGATTGTCTATTGTAATCAGCTCGTTATCGGTCATACGTCGCGTTTAGATTAAAGTGAAATTTAGTGCACCTGTAAAACGTTTTCGATGTTTCTATGAGATGACGATTCATTCACTTTGTTCTTTTATCATTAAAATGACTGTTTTGTCAGAAAGTCTATCTGTATTGGTTTTAACAAAGAGATACTGATTAGGCTGTACCGTGGGTTTTGTACCTTCAGCAACATTAGTCTGCCAGCGTATCAAATAAACAAAGTTGTAATCTCTTTCTGAGATATGTACTCTATTGTTGTGTTTATTATAATTTAGGCGTAGAAACCGTTTCGTTACCTAATATCAAAACACCTAGCTCATTGAATTAGATTGTGTACAGATGTTTCTAAAAAACTGTTTGTGCTGAATGACTTTTGCGGCTAACTTTATTAAAACTTAGTTAGAAATCAACCGAAGGACATCTTATGTGATATCCATTCATATCAACATTTTTTTTAAAAAAATTGTCACTTATACAGGTATTCCACGGTGCCGAGAACGACGTGATATGGCTGCAACGGGACTTCGGGGTCTATTTAGTCGGCATGTTTGACACGCACCAAGCTGCTCTGGTGCTTAAGCTATCTGGACTATCACTGAAGCATCTTCTCATGAAGTACTGCCATGTTAATGCCGACAAGAAGTAAGATTTACTGTTATTGATAAATAATAATGTAATATTAAGTTACACTGAATTACCTAATGTTTAAAAGTACGCTAACAGCTCGATATTTCTATAAATATATACCAAAAACTTGGTTAAAACACAGGATCCTCTGTAAAAGATTTACTGCTTCCGACCGACATATTATAGCAGCTACATTAATATTATTCATAAAAAAATAGTCGGTAGTATTAAATTAGTATTTGAACATGCTGTGATTTCCAATCTTACATTTATTCGCCGACAGTCACAACAATTATTATTGTAATCACTTAAACCAACAAGAACGCAATAAATATAGATATTGGGTATCATAATTTGACCTTCACTCAATCAATCAACTCTAAAAAAATACATAGGTTCATTGCCTTTGTTATTGACGGACATTTGACATCTGTAAACGGGTCAATAAATAGTCAAATAATAAATTAGGTCCTATTACATGTATTGGACTCAGGAATTGAGACTGAATTCGCACTAGAACAAAGTTTCAAAGATTTGAACTTTAAAGTTTGGAGTTAAAGATGACTCCCTCCTAAAGTAAAATTGCTGCTGTTGTAGAAGTGACCCAGCGATGTATAGTTGCTTCTCGTTTCTACAGCTTTTACCGTGTTACCTTAATCTAAGAATCTTTCACAGTACTGTACCTTTAAGAACCCCCTTGAAAAACGATTGGGCTCTCAATATTTCTAGAATGTTTCTTACCTCAGTACATATCCTCAGGTACCAGTTAGCGGACTGGCGCATGCGCCCCCTGCCGGCGGAGTTGATAGAGTACGCTCGCATGGACACGCATTACTTGCTCTACATCTGGCGACAGATGAAGGCCGAGTTGCTGAAGGAGGGCGAGCCTCACCTCCTGCTGTCCGTCTTCGAGAACAGCAGACAGATCTGTGGAGCCGTAAATATCTTTTTCTAGTAGTATCAAACAAAGATGAAACGAATATGTGAATCAAAAATCGGGGCAGATATCTCTACTTTCTAGCCCAATTTGTCTTATCTTATGATGTTCGATTATCAAGCTGTTCTTTTGAGCGTCTACCTATTTGTCTTGTAATTTACAAGAATAAGATAAGCAGTTCAAGAATCGCTTTACAAATGCGGCGATGTACTGGGAATTAGATTTTCGTAAGAAACTAGTAGAATATAAATTGATTGGAGAAATGACAATGACCTATTAATCCATTATTTTCAGACTTATAACAAGGAGGTCGTGAACGATTCCAGTCACATGTCGTTATTCGTGCGCTCCAAGAAATCGTTTACCTCGCAGCAGATGACAGCTCTCAAGATGCTTTACAAATGGCGAGACACCCAGGCGCGCTTGCTCGATGAAAGTACCACGTAAGATATTTATAATAATGTTTACAGTCAACTACGAATACTAATTTATGATCATCTTGAGATGATAAGATAGATTGTATATTCCTCAATAGGAAAACTTCTTAGTGTCAGAAATGTTTATTACCAAAAACAGAACTGAAAGAAAGCCCAAGTAAGGGACTCTAATGATAGCACAGGAATCGTGATTGGGATTGCTATTACTTCTATATTTCGAATTAAGTGATTTATTTGTTGGATTACGTTTTCAAAGAATACTCAAACCGTTTAAAATGTATTATGATACTAACAAAAATGCCCTTTTGTTCGCCAGATATCTTCTCCCCAACCACATGCTCCTGGCTCTCGCCGAGACGTTGCCGCGTGAGGTGCAGGGCGTGAACGCGATCTGCTGCCCCATGCCGCCCTTCGTCAAGCAGAACCTGCTCACTATACACAGAATGATACTGTCGGTACGTCACACAATCACGACTGTCTATACGCACTACCAACAATCTGTATATCAATAGTCACAGTATTGATCGATTTTTACCGTAACTTTCTCACTGTTTTTCTGTCCGTTAACGTAACATTTTTAATACATATTGTTGGAAATTTGTTCCGGTCTGAAAGGCTTCACAATTTAAAATAAATCTTAATTTTAATTAGTGTGTTTAGACCAATCAAAGCCATTGATATAAGGATTTACTTTACTTGATAAGCTTTTCAAATCATATGGGATATATTTGTATCATAATTTGTAAAATATTTTAAAGTCCTAAAACTAATGTTGTGTTTTAATCGACGTTTTCTTGTGGTAGTATAGTTCGTAGTAAAAACTGTATAAAGAGAAGTAATAGTAGTGAATGCATGTCTTACTAAATAGCAATCAATAACACGTTATCGTCAACGAAACAAAATACACGAACGCTTATTACGGCAATGCAAGTATATTGGCAATCATTCGAAAAGGTGAGCAGTGCACTACTAAGGTTAAAACGAAAGCGTATTCAAAATTTCAATTCTTTCCAAATTAATCAGAAAATCAGTAAGTAGTAGTTTTGGCATACAATATCGATCGGCATGCAAATTATTCAAAATTGTATGAAATCGCATCTCTCAGTTACTTGAAAGTTCGTATACTTTGTTGGTGACGGAGTCTCGAGGCGGCTAACGGTGAGGCTGCATGCACACGGCGGCGTGCTGCTCGCACACACTAAACGAAGCACATGACTAATAGGTGCGGTCAGTAGCAGACTTGTGCAGTGAGTGCAGTCGTCTGCAGTTGATCGAATAACTGTGGACGACTGCAATCTGATGAAGTACTTAGCATAGGAGCTTCCTTTTACGTTGTCGCCGTCGGCTTTGTACAAGACGATGCCAACAGTGTGGAAACGAGGTTTGTGAGTGACATATTAACTCGGAAACGTTTTCTATCTTTTCAATTGTATGAAACTGTTCATCTATGGAAAAAGTTACGTTGCATCTGCCCGGTTGATACTTATCATGAAGTTAAGATTTTCCTTCAAAAATCTCGCTGGATGCTCTCACATTCTGACGCGCATTACCTTCACCGACAAAGGTTTGTCACCGATACTTCTTCACCATTCGCTAGAAGATGCTCTCGTTTGGCTCATTTACTCAATATTGCGTCTAAATGTTGAGAACTTTGTTTATTATCAGAGAGCAAAATTTAAAAAAGGAATTATCAATTTAATTTAAACTGAAGTTTCGTTTAAAATTAAAATTATTCAAAATTGTTTCAGCATGTGTCTTCCGATTGGATGTTTACGTTATTGCGAGTAAAAATAATACAATTGTAGGATAGGCTTTGCCAACGCTATTACATACGTCAAGGACGCACGCTTGTTTCTTTATAAACACTCCATTTCTTATCTAATCTGTGCAAATAACGTTTTTATCGTCTATAGACGATATAAACAAGGAAATACAATTTTATTTGCTTGAGTTGTTTTCATTAAGAAAAAAATATTGTTCATTATGCATAATGAGGATTTACGGCGGTTACAAGATGCATAATGTAATCAAAGAGTAGAAATATTACGATACATCATGTTTATAAAGCACCTATCAGAACTATTGTTTAAAAAATAATAGGTATTATAATAAATATACATACTTTTTAAAAAGAACTAAAAAAATAAAATAAGTACTAAAAAAACTAAAAATAATTGCAATGAAATTGTTATCATACGTATTTAGCCTTGACCAACTTCGGTGAATTCAACCAAGGCTCGTGTCGTATATTCAGACAAATGCGAATATAAACTGTGCACAGATAATGTGATGAATCTACTATACACCTTTCTTTTTAAAACTCCTTAGTTTTTTTGGGGAGTGGTGGATTGGTTGCAACTGTTTGTGTAGTGGTATATTTACTGTATAATAATGGTTTATTGGATTGTTTAGTTAAAAAAAAACCAGCATAAGAGGCAAAGTCATTTTATTTGGTTAGGATATAAATATGGAACAAAGACAGGCTTTCTTTGCACTAATTAGACAACACTCAATCTCCTTGCACTGCAAGTCAATTGTCATCTTTGATTGATGCCTAGATAGCATTATAAATGACACAATTGTATGCCTGCACTGAGCATGTTGCGATAAGGTTATGATAATTTAATTCATTTTTTGTAAGAGAAACTTTAATAGATCCATAGATGGTGTGTTGATTCTTGCACTTAACACATACTTCAATATATGCATGTAATAGATATATGTATGTATGAGAAGGTAAGGCGTCAAGAGTTGACCACATCTGTCAGCACCAGAACATTTTTTTGATTTTGTTTTTTTGAATCATCAGTTTCTATAGCGACTAAGAATACGGTAGTGTCTTTCTTTCGCTCTTGCAAATTACGGGTCTTAAGGACAAAAGTCTCATTCGGTGCTGACAAATATGGTTACAATTCCTCCATTGCCTGTCCAAAGAATGCAGGAGTACATTTTATTGAAAGGAGTTCCGCACTTAGATCCAATCTTCTTGGATCCATTTTAACGATTGTTGTCTTGTGTAGTGCCGCGAGATGCCGAACCAGCCGCAACTGTACCAGATGCCGTCGAGCATCAGGAACATGGTGAACGCTGCCGCCATTCAGCCCATGAATACGTACAACGTTCACGACCTCGCGCACTACGTCGATGTGAGGTAATTACACAACTAAAATCACGAACAAAAAGTAAGATGTTAATTTAAAGGATGTGATCTCGCAATTGCTTATCGCCTCCACAGGTGTGTAAGTTACAGGCTTGGAAGGTAGATAAAAGACAAGCTACGCAACGTACATTTTATTAATAAAGTCCTAGTCGTACAAAGGTCTAACAAACCCCTGAATGTGTCTAGCGTTTGTCCTCGCCATAGTTGCATGATTTCAAATGTTAGTACTAAATAGCTTTATATAACCTATGTACTTACAGTCTTAGACTAACCTTTTGGCGTCTTTCTTCGAGAGAATTTTATGTAATTTGAATGGCACTTACGTCATCGTTTTTTTCATTGTTACGCCGAAACACATGTGAAAACATTTTTTTCATCAATCAATCTTACTGATGACAATGAACGTAGAAGAATAATAGGTAATTGAGTAGCTTATAAGCAACAGATAACGGTCTGTATTTGTATTGTTTTCCGCTGGGTTATATAAAGGTATAGATACTTTAAACATAGTCAAATCGTACAGGGACATTAAACAAAAAATAGGAATTACTGACAACCTCAAACTTACATGTCACACGGCGTATTTTGTACGCTTTAACAAAGACAATTCGACCAAGCGCAGTCGGTCGCCGTTTACCTCGTATGTGCTTACAAATATTGTAGCAAAGGACATTATTGCAAAGATATATACTAAAATCTTATTTTAACAATACTTAGGACCACACCCTTTTTGTCAACCATTTTTGTCCTCCATCCCTCATCTTCTGTAATAATCATTATCCTGAAATGCAAGTCTTACAATTGATATTATCTTGTCTGTTGACAGTGAAGAGAATGCTATCAACTTGGACCGCGCAGCTGAACTGTTAGAGGATTGTAACACCTCGGAACCGGAGATCGAAGCTTTCTTACCGCAGACGACCATGATATCGTATGGGACAATCGTAAGTATTATATTTACACCCAGTATTTTGTCTTATTCATTTTCCTTCGAAACTAGATTAAAATAAAAACAACTTTATATCTACTCACACGCAGGACATTGACTGATTATTTGTTTTTGTTTCAAACTATTTACAAAGATGTATTATCCATTGACTTATAATATCAATAACGTGACGTTTTTTTTTTGTTTCATGTTTACAGATAATTTAAATTAATTATTATTTTTCTTTGTCCACAGATCTCGGATTTGAACGCCGATGCGAAACTATTCATTCCACCTTATGATAGATACAGAAAATATCGTTCCCTAGCTCAGGTACATACCGTCACAGTCATGTAGCGACCATTTATCGTAATTAGTTTGTCGTTTTATGAAACAGTATTAAACAAACTGATGCATGTTCACAGATGGAAGAAATTAAAGAATTTAAAGATAAGGAAGCGAAAATTACGGCTATAAGTAAAGGCAACGAATTGATCAAGGCTGAGGTCCTTGCGAAACTACAACAAGCGAAGACACAGGTCGAAAACGAAGGTCAGAATGTCAGTGAAACGAAGGAAATGGTAGATGTTGGCGAAGTAGATGACGCACTAAAGAAAACGCAACAACGCAAAAGGAAAATATCAACCGTAAAAGTAGAAAACAAAAAATCCGCTGACATTGTCACTGAGAACAAGAAAAAAGAACTACTCAACACGAATCCACAACACAACCTGAAAACGTTTGCTTACAAAAACGTTGACTACAAAAAGTTTTATAACAACACTAATAAAGAACACAACCAGAAACAACATAAAATGAAATTTAAAAAATATAAAAAGTAGTTGCATATGTTTAAGCGAAACTATACATTAATATATATAGTTCGTTTTATTTATCTTTGTAGTTTTATTGATGGCTCGCAACCACACCTGATAATGAAACATCGGTTGTAATTTCTGTAAAGTAATTATTTATTTTCTATCAAACTGCATTGAAGGTTTTGTACAAAAATTAACGTATCTATAGTTATTGGCACTAGTCGAATACTTGCCCGCGACGTGAGTGTCAGTAACTGCCACGCGACGGACGAGGTTCCTTATTCTGATATATCTTCGGAGACGTCTTCTCTGACTTTTATTTTGTTCTTTACTAATCGCCGGTTGCCGTATCCGCTGGAATCGTTCCTTTCCTTGGCGATGCCCTTGCCCTCGGTCTTGCTCTTATTTCTAATGTGGTACTTCTTGTTGCCGCCCCTGGGGGGCTCTTCCTCTCGTACCACCTTCTTGCTGCGGTGCACAAGGCGCGGGCGAGACTCCGTCACGGCGGCCTTCTCCTCTTCAGCAACTTCGCGTTTCAATACGCTTTTAAATGTCTGACCGCGCGTAGGTTCGTGAAGCGAGAACGTGATTCTGTCATGATGTATCTGTTGATCAATTATTGTGAATTAACTCAATTCCCAGTCATGAAAAAATAAAATAATACATTAAGTGATATTAAATTTAGTTACCCTATATTCAATAGTAATGAAGCATTCTTCTTCGTCTTCACAAATGAGGGAGTTGACGTCAGCCGGCTTGGCTGCGTTCGGCGGACGACGGCCAACTCGTACGAAACGCCACAACGAGCGAATGCGTGGTCCACACGCGCGGACTATCTCAGTCACCTGTTTATAAGTTAGCAGTTTTTTATCTGACCTTATATACTTGTCACGCCATCAAGAAAGTTTTAAACCTTTGTTATGCAACATATTGATTACATAACTTATTTTAGTCATGTCTAATAAAAAAAATATAGCTATTAAAATTTATAAAGGAAATCCAGAGTCGATCTCTAAGCGCGTAATAAAATAACCAACCTTCATCTGCTCAGCTCCGTCGCACACACCGCCCGAGTGCGGCTCGACGCCGAAGCTGTTGATGCAAGCGCGGTCTTCCGGAAGAAGAGAATCGATTTGGAACGCGCATTTTGGTAAAGCGTCAGTCCGTTCCTGTGAGAAAAAGTTATTCATGAAACACATGTTTCGGAGTTAACATCCGTTCGCTATTGAGGATTGTCTTACCCAGCCTATGTCGTCGCAACGTTTGGGTTCATCGTAGCAAATGTAGTAATTGATGGCTTTTGATCCATCCGTTCTTTTCTCTGTAGACCAGGTATACCAATTCTCACCGAATTTAAACATACTGTTGATGTGGCTCTGCCGATAAATTAATGGGAATATCATCTCGTTAGGGTGAAGTTGTTTAGGTTTCTCAGTGGTGGGCTTATCATCCTCATACTCGACTTGCTTATCTTCAATATGTTTGCGAGTTTTAAGAAAGGGCAGCATGGTGACTTCGATTCGCTTCTTGTGATCCCAGGACTCAGTGCGCGGCGTCTCGTCCTCGTCCATCTTGGAGTCCTCCTGATCAGAGTGCATCACCACTTTGACTTTGACCGCGAGAGCGGTTTGTATCAGACACACACAACACACCAGGTAACTTATCCGAGCCATTTTCGAGTGAGCGCTTACTTCGATTTCAGATTCAGTAGTGCTCTGGCACTATTGTTTTATCCTTCATAAAGGAAGTTGTTATTGGCGACTACTTGATAAGGTTCATGTTTGTAAACATCCTGCAAGCAAACCATTCAGACGGCAAAAGAAGGAATAGAGAGTGTTTTTTTACTTTCGATTTTCCGCTTTGATGTGCGTATGTTCGCAACATGTGCGTGTTTGATAACTAGATGATAGAATGAAACACAGACTTTAGATTATTGCTTTTATTTGGGTACAAAGATGTAGAGTATAAAATAAAAATACTGCATTTGGTATCAACCTTTTTCATAAAACTTTGATTATGAAAATTAAGCATTTTGACAAATACATGTTATACATCTATAAAATAAAATTAAAGCATAAAGTTGTATTTCTAGTCTAACCTTTATAATTATTTTTTTATAGAAATTGTATAATCGTATAGTACAAATAAAAAAGCGAGTGAAGTTTGGACCATTGTTAGGAATTTAAGTTTTCCATAGTGCTCGATATATTACATCAGCCATAAGACTTCGTATTTACAAGATACATCATAATTTCGTTCTAACTTGATATTTCGTTCATAGCATTAGGGGTAAGAATAGCATCACTAAGGCAGAGAGGGTGTTTTATTGTACATTATTATTATTAGTGCCTAAAATTACTAACTAACGATACATTAGCCTGAGGGAATGAGACTTCGATAGAACCTACTCTTTCTCTCATCTATACTATCAGCTAGACAATAATAATTAACGTAGAAATTAAGGCCAGATCGAAATTAAACGCATCCTTACAGATAATAGTACTTAGAAAATAATTAGACCTCTATGTGTTCGATTAGCCTAGATAACATTGGTTCTGTCTGTGATCGTCACAGTCACAGCGTAAAGGACACTCCGGAGCGCGCATGCGCGGCCCGCGTACACTGTATAGTTAAGTAACAAGGCGATCACACAGTACTTCGTAGCCACAGACTTGTGAATATTAACCCTAAAAATTATTCTCACTCTTAGCAACTCTATAGAATATTAAAAAATATCACGTCCTAAGTATAATTTGTTTGTAGAATTGATTGTGTCTAGATGACTCAACAAATATTTTTATTTCGATATCATTTTAAAAAGCATTTGTCAAGTACGATAGCCTAAATAAATAATATATATATATAGAGTAAACAGGCTCCGGCGCTCAACAAGTCCGTAAATAGAACAACAACGTATGTAGGGTATCTTAACAACAATATTATCTACTATCGTTAATTAAATTATTGTAAGTACATTGAGTATTTCTGGTCATAAGTAACAAAAATAATATCAGTACAAGAATATTTATAAGAATTTTATATTTGTGCTTTAAATAGAATCTTTAAAATCCAAGATAGAGGTTAGAATCTAATTTGAATGTCCTCTACACTGCGATAAGTTGTGATTCAAACTTTACTAAGTTGCAACCTAAATATCGCTCGCTTACATCTAATAAGTGCTTAATTTATTAGGCTCATAACATTAAGCCGTTTCGGTCCACGAGAGGGGAACGTAAGAGCTAGTGATAACACTAAAAGCTTACGTTCGGATACACGCGTGATGCTCGACAAGTCTTCATAAAACATAAGACTTGTGCTAATTAAATACATAAACATTTTCACTTACGATAAACTTGTATAACAACTTGATTTACAAGAAATATTTTAATAAATAAAATATAAAGTATAACTTGTATAAATGTAAAATGAGAATAAATAAAGTTTACAATATAAAACGAATCTCAGTGTCGGTGGAGTCATCGCATGTATCTAAACGCAACGCGGGCGCCGCCGACCGGCCGCGCCCCGATATTGTCAGAACAACTGCTCCTCTAACTTCAACACAGCAAACTACGGAAAATAGACAAATCTCATCAACAGCTATAAATTTAATTACTTCTAATAGAGTTTTATTCGTTTCAGATGCAACTATAACTAACAACTTACTATTATAATAATTATGAGCTACTTTATTGTTTATTAATGAAACGTGTTATATGAAAATAAATGACTATTAGGTTTGGTAACTCTACCTTTCAGGATTCCACTAATTACGCCATACCATATGATATATGCGGAAGAATATAAAACGCTCTTAAACGTCAA
The DNA here is from genome assembly GCF_003590095.1 of Trichoplusia ni. Taxonomy (NCBI): domain Eukaryota; kingdom Metazoa; phylum Arthropoda; class Insecta; order Lepidoptera; family Noctuidae; genus Trichoplusia; species Trichoplusia ni. The sequence continues at coordinate 1,363,879 of NC_039478.1, read as the reverse complement.
CCATAACTGTATAAAAAGCGGACTGTGCCTTGTAAAAAAATAAAACGCTAAACAACGATACGGCATGGTCTGGTGTAGGAAGCGGAATCTCGCAAGACACAGGAGGAAGTGAAGGAAGTCCGTTCGCTTATGTCTATTAAACGTAGCTTACTTGTAAAGTTATGCAGTACAGATAAAATCTATAACTAATCACCGCTGTATGAGTAACATCGGCGTAAGTCCATGAGCTGCCAAACGGATCACATCACGATGAACTGATCTAACGCGTGGTTGGTCGCACTACGTGAAGGTTTCTGAGTGGGGCGGCCCATCTACTGGAACAAACCGGAGCATTCGACGAAGCCGTGCACAAAGCCGATCGGACGTGTGAAGCGATCTACCATGAACCTCTATTAAGTACAAAAACCATTCGCGCCGCCCAGAAACATCCGTCTACTATCGCCAACGCACACGCACACGCTCGGAGCAACAGCTGAGCGCGAGCTGATTGCGAACCCGACACAGGTTTCCTTATTGCACTATATTGTCGACATCTTGTTACACTCGCTTCTATTTAATCTAATAAATATACTATAGAGATAGTTTGAGAGAATACACTATCAAGAAATCCGTGTGGGTTCGAGGTACCGTTTAACTTAAAACCTGGTGGTCATTTCGGCATTGCTCGTTCTAAAGCTGTCGCTCCGGGTCGTATGTTAATACGACATGCCCTCGTAGAGGGGGCATGGGGTGTGCCAGGATCACGTGGTCGCATAGTTGAGGGTCTTGCGTTGTAGGAAGAGGTGGATCTCGGCGAAGGTGGGGCGGTCGAGGTCGTCCCGCCGCCAGCACTCGCACATGAGGTCGTAGAGGTCGCGCGGGCAGCCCGCCGCCCGCGGAACCACTTCGAACATACCGTCGTCCGCCTGCAAGTGCGACAGGTTCTCCAACACCTGTAACGCGAACATTGATAGTTTTGATTATACTGTTACCAAATTTTTATATTCTTTTTACATATTTTTATTATTACACTATTCTCTTCTCCCATGTCTATCTTTTAGTTCTTTTTTAATATTTTTCTAATTGTTACTGCTTTAAACTGATATTAAATATGTCTAACTTTTTTCTTAAGCCCTCATACTCAACCCCGGAATACAGTTTTTTAAATATAATCTTATATTAATGTATCCTTACATCATTATCAGTCATGTGTTCGTAGGGGTGACGCCGGCAGAGCGTGAAGATCTCGTGTAGGGTCACAGCGAAGGCCCACACATCGCTCTTAGTGGTGTACTTGGCCCGTAACACCGACTCCCAGGCGGCCCAGCGCAGCGGCAGCGGAATGCGCCCGTCAACCTTGTAGTAGTCGCACGCGTAAGCCTCGTTGTCAGTACCGAAGTCGCTGATCTTGATTTGGTAGTTCTTGCCTATTAAGCAGTTCCTGAAATTATAGGAAGATATTAAAAAAAGGAAAGGACTATTGACCTTCCTGATAGACATTCTAAATAACTTTCAGAATAGCGACGTCGAGTCCTTTTGGAGATACTTCACTAAATTATTTCTCATCTCACTATTTCTTAGTGGACCAAGTAGTAAAATCCTGAAAACGCGGTAAGCATTTCGATATCCATACTAACGCCATAAAACAACAGACTAACCTCGCAGCAAGATCTCTATGCACAAAGTTGAGGGACTCCAGGTACTGCATGCCGGCGGCTATCTGCGTGGCCAGGTGTAGCAGCATATGCGCCGCTGGGGGCACGGCAGTCCGCAGGAACGCGCACAGATCGCCAAGTTCGAGATACTCCAGCACGACCGCTAATGGCGGCGAGCGGCACGCGCCGAGGACACGGGCCAAGTGCGGCGACGACAACGCCGCGAGTATACGTACGTCGCGCTCAAACTCCTCCCTATGTACGAATCAGGATTATACACGTCCTATTGGTATTTAACTGTGTAAAACTGGCCTCGTTAGATATTTAGTTAGGAGTGATTAAAAATTCAAGCATTGTTAGTGAAGATAAGATTAAATTATTAGACATGGATTGATCGAATTGTTTATTTTTATTGGTTCCTGGTCCTATTCTCGTTTGAATATGTTAAATTGAATTTTCAAGACTTAAATATCGTTAAGTGGGTATGGCCAATTTTTACATTCAGTTAAATACCCATTCGGTTGCATTTTGCGGACATCAAGGCAAAATAAAAAGGTATGTCAAAAACATACTCGCAATTAATAGTTTTAGTTTAGCTCTTTATTGTATGTAGGATTTTCCTATTAACGGGCTTGGTTTACAAGTAAACTTAGGTACATACAATATTATTGAGCCAATCTAAAGAAAATTTTGCCACGTCAACTGTAATGCCAATTCTGCGAATAGTTTTCATTGAACCAACTTTATCAATAAGATATAACAAAATGTGTCCCAAACCCCAATAACAAAATTTAAAGTTAAGAGGTAAGCCATAGCATACCTTCTTTAATGCTCCATCCGTTTATTTTCTTAAGCTATGTTTTTTCGAGTACATACTCATTTTTAAGGGATTCTAAAAGCCATCGTTTATTTACACTGTCAAGTCCGCCCGACTACCAATTGAACTTGGCAACATCTTCCATCGAAATACGATGGACTTCAAAAAGAGAAGGAATTCAATTTGCCCTGCATTAAGCTCTGAAACTACTGTCCCGAAATAAAAAATACAAATTGTTTGACTTAATTGAATTCATACTTAAATGTTAGTATCTGGCATGTCATGTGCATACAGACATATAATCTACATAAACAAAACTGTACCTTTCTTAGTACATTGATAAAGTTGGTTATAACAAAGTAAACTGGGGGTAGACGAACACAGAATAGGACACGGCACAGGGGGTTAGGTGGGACAGAGCGGCAAGCGACATGTAATAAACATGTATAATCTAATGCTCATACATGATATACCTCTCCTTGACAGTGGCGTCGTGGCACAAGAACTTCACGGCCACGAGACGCTTCTCCGAGGTTATGGTCCCGTTGTATTCTGGTACCCCGTCCGCTTCCGCTACATAAACCTGATGATAACATGCAAATACATACGTAATGAGGGATGCTAAGTTATAAGATCGGAAATCAATTTATTTGGCGTCCTGGTTCTGTTTGAAAATTGAATTGATTCCCATAAAGAACCAATATTTGTCTGACGAACAATTGGGGAGGCATATGTCCAGCAGTGGACGAACTTTCATTTAAATAAACATGTAAATACGTATAGTAAAGTACGAACCGTGCCAAAAGCACCTTCAGCTAGTTTAGATATCATTCTCAGTCTATGCCTGGGGAACTCTATCACGTTGGTTGTCTCCAGACGTCTCTTTAGATCTATGAACACTTCTTGCTGACTCGGCGACTGTAAAATAAAAGTATTCAAATAAATTTACACTTAAGTAGTAACTATTTAACATAATTTTCATAAGGAAATTATATGACCAAGCAGAAGAGAGTTCACATTTTGTTATTTTGTAGGGCCATCGAAAGTACAAAATCTTGCAAAAAAAAACATTCACAATCCAATAATAAAATCTAGTCTTGCGAGGTAAACATTTTAGCTTCGTATTGGACGTTTTTTATACTCTTTCCTTCCGTAGATAATTTTATTTATTATAATCTGCCACCAGTTAAATAAAGTTTTTCTTTTGGGGCAAGGACATTACTTCAACTCCCGTAAGCCAGCACAATAACTCTAAAGAATCGCTTTACCTCGGTGTGACATAGAAAATCGATCACCTGTTTTGGACCCCATGACAGAATTAATCAGGAATAGCAAGGTACCACCTCCTTTTGTAACCTGCAGTTACGTCGTTTAAAAGGAGGCGTATAAAAAGAGGTTACGTGAACATTTTGTTTCAGTTACCCTTGTACTGTGTTTGGAGCGCATGGAGCCTGCCGCGGACCGCCTCGCCTCTAACTCCAGCTTGTCCTCCACGAGGTCGGTGGCTCGCTCCGACAGGGAGTCCAAACGCCGCTTCGTCAGTAACGGCGCCGAACTCAACTCAGGCACCGCGTAGTCGTAGTTTGAGCTGTCTGCTGACGTTATCACTATTTTAAGTACTTTTGACTAACTAATTATGTTATGGAATGTTATATAGATTAGATTTATTTATTTTATGTATGGGTAAAATACCTTAAAAAATCTTTTACTTATGTCCTGATTATAAAATGCAAATATACGCAAATTTTTACTACAATTTCATGTCGGGAACTGTTATGATAAAAGAACTTTATGTGCACATCGAAACAGTTTCGTTTCAAGACCAAAATTATTTAATTTTGATCTGTGAGTGAAGTCTTTGTGAATTTTATATTTGGTACTGTTTGATATTAAGTTAGCATTGAATCCTAGATTTATATTTGCTTGCCACAAGATTTACCGCAAAGAAAAATGTTAAAGTGATAAAAACGAACTTTTGCAAACTCCTGTAAACTTAGATCTACAAACACGTAGTAGTTAAATGTTTTGGAAACAAGCAAAAAGGAATCTATACTAATATATAAAGCTGAAGAGTTTGTTTGTTTGTTTGTTTGAACGCGCTAATCTCAGGAACTACTGGTTCAATTTGAAAAATTCTTTTAGTATTGAATAGACCATTCATCGAGGAAGGCTTTAGGCTATAAACCATCACGCTGCGACTAATAGGAGCGAAGATACAATGTAAAATGTGAAAAAATAGGGCAGGTATAAATCATAACTTATATTATTATCTTCTACCCACGCTACGGGGACGAAGTAGCGGGCAACAGCTAGTCAATAAATATAATTATTTATTGTTTCCTATTTAATATGAAAACAGTTTGTCCTTACTATTAATCCCTAACATGATAATTATCTATCGTATTGATAAGATGCTAACAAGATTATGATAATTGGTCTATCATTATTATAATTAATCTGTATCAATACTAACTGACCGAAAGCAACATTCGAATAAAATAATAACAAAGAAAATATTGTCTTAGGGAATAAATATATCACAATTTATTTGTAACGGATGTCATTAGGCGAATTATTTACTTCGATAATTCCAACAGGATACAGCAAAGGATGTTATTAAATATAATATTAACCTGTTAATTAATAAAGGCCGTCATAGCTGAAAATAATTCCCTATACAAGTACTTTTCTTGATTGTAATTTCTTTATGTTAGGGAGGACTCACTAGATTCAGCTTATAAAATGTATTGACTGCAAACTTAATTTTACATAGTACAACATATTCATATTAACTGACAGATATCTATCTAATTTCCTCTCAAATCATGAACAAATCATTAGATACAAAAATATTCGTTAAGAAAAAAAAATGTTACAACAAAATACAGCATGGAAAAGCCCGCTTTTAAAAGTTCCGCCAGTCTTGTTGAGCAGCGAAAGTAAACACTTAGCTGCGTCAAGTCGCCGATCGCAGACACTGGCTTAAGCAAGCTTTACTTTAAAAACTCATGTTTGTTCGAGTCAGAACGGAGTTTATGAACTGCTGAGCACTTTTAATGGATGTTTGACGCCTAAGCAAAAAAATGAGTAGTTAAATTGTTAACTAAAAATGTGTTTAATAAGGGTATTATTTTTTGAGGCAGTGAAACCTATAAGTCGTACATATTAAAAATGGACTGAAACCTATGGGTATGAGCCATAATATAAAAAATGGGTATACACTTCTTGAAATAATGCCGGCCCCAATTGGCCCACTATACTTTTGTCAGTGACTACTAAATATTAATTTCTGCACTTTGGCACAGTGATTACAATCGATAAAACAAAATAGATATATCCTCACCTGAGAGCGCGGTATTAGAATCCTTAACAAAGTCTTTCATCTCGAGCAATACGGTGCTATAACTAAAGTAGGGGGCACACTTGAGCGCTTGGTACGGCTCCTGGTACTCATCGGACTTAACATCTAGGGCGCAGTCTATGATCATCTTGTTCTCCGGCATCATGGAGGTGCCGCAGCCGCTATAGTTATCTATGGTCCTCTTCTGAGACACCGTGGACTTGGCCAAGGGTGACGCGAAGCATTTCCTATGTCTATGCCTATGAACTATGAGGAAGATGGCGACGGCCAGCAGTATCACCAGAGCTGTCAACACGCCTACAACTATCGCCACGTACAGTGGGTCCTCTTGGTGCGCGGTAGATATGGGAACTTCTTTGGTAAGAGTTGTTACTTTCTTATCTTTACCCGCGGGGGGCTTTTGGCTTTCTGGGGTGTGATTCCCTTGCGCTACATCTGGAAAAAAACGGTTGTATTTAATAACCTACCTTAAAAGAAATAGTGAATATGAATTTGATAAACTGATATATCCTCACCGGAGTCAAAAACGACTTCGCTGATAAGTATCCACCGCGCAGAAAACCTCAGTTCGATGCGAACCCACTTGCCGATGCGATGGTGCAACTTAATGCTAACGTTGCGAGAGTTCTCGAATATATTGTCCTCAACGTATGTGTAGTGAATGGGCTCGTCTTGAAAGTGGCGTCCGCCGATAGAAAACGATATTATGGCCTCCGAAAACACCTGGAAACAACCATAATGTTAAGTATAGCTCGCGAAGGTGGTTTAATTACCTACATATAAATACACTGCAGTCGCATAGCTCAAAACTGTACTAACAAATGTATTTGCTGTTGGCTTACACTAAGTAAATCTAAGATGTACCGTCGTATATCGGAGGGCACGCGGCAAACGAGACGATATTCGTGCATTAATTAGCAACCAACTATTTGTACTATTTCAATACAATAAATTTTGCACTAAGTTAAACGAATCAGTCAAAACTTGAGCGGTCAATTTTAATCACAATGAACAGTTGAAGGAAACCCTATTAAAACAATTAGCTATGCTAATAGCAAGTTTTAAACGTCTGCAACATGCAAAGTCTAACATTAAACCAAAAATGAAGTTTGAAACGTCGCGACGACACGTTCAAATATTCAGGAGTAGTAACTTTCGAAAATGGGTAACAATTATATCGGTCTAACCTGAACGTCGCGCATGAATTTATTATTGCAGTGCAAATGGACTGTGCTGAACTCGCGGACTTTGTCGAACTCGAAGGTGATGACGGGTGTGTTGGGGCGGGAGTCGTTCCTCCAGCCGACCCAGGCGGTGGTCTTGGCGGCCTCGCGGATCTCGTCGCCGCCGAACCTGCCGTCCACGAGCTGGCCGAGCCCGCCGCGTAGCTCCTCGCCCCACTGCCCGTCGTAGATCATGTCCGTCAGCTCCACGCCATTGCTCCGCTTGTCACCCTTCGGCATCGAGTACGATACTATGCCCACTGAAAATAATTTAACCGTAAGAATTTTTCTTATTGATTCTCAAAGACACTTGTTTGTAGCAGTTTATTTGGTTACAAAACATGGTTAGTTATAATGAGAAATCTTATCTCCAAAGAAAATGTTTCGGAAATCTATTTACGTTACCTGCGATAGAAATGAGGTTTTCCGGAAATCTGTTGCGTACAGCGGTCATTGATTCTCTTTGACTTCTATTAACTAGTATCGGTAAGTGGTCTATGACTGCGAAATCTCTAAGAACCGGTACAGTTTATTAAACTGTCGTAACTCTCTATTTCCATTCTCCGACAACATTATTTACAGTCTCCTCCAGACATCTTTTGATAGTAGTACATTTAATCAGAGTTTATTTGAGGAGTTCCCTACCTAAGAGGTATTGACTGTCTTTGAACTCAACTTCGGTCAGATGCACTTGAATACTTGGATGTCGACGGTCCTATAGAGATAAAACGTAGAAAAAGAAGCTCAAATAAAATCCAAGCATCTTATAACCAGAAAGAGTACGCTAAAGGCAATTTTACTCTACTCTTTAATAGGAAAAATTTGAATGATTTGACTTGAAAGTCCGCAATATGCGGTGACGCGTCGTTAACACGTCGCCATGTACCGCCGCCGGAGCGCTTCCTTCATTGGAGGCGAGCAACGTGCTCCGTATAATAAGCACATGATACAATTGTTTCCAGATCATTTTTAAAGTCGTTAAAAATATTATTGTTTTATTCAATTGTAATTCAAATACCGATTATGTATAGAAATCGTAATTTATCTCTAGTATTCTACTAGCTAGTTTTATGCTATGATAAATAATGGAATAATAAGTAGCAGGACAGATGAAAACAAAAATAAACGTTTTGTTTTTTGAATGAAATAAAAATAAATCTTATTTGACTGTAAATCAACTGTCAAAAGTGCGCAGTGTTCATTTTGTTAAAGTGAAAAGTCCACACAATAGAACTCTGTCGGGCGCACCTCATAATATTAAATCCCTTTCACGCACGCGTTTCACAGTTGACTGGTTGACGTCAACATTTATACGTACGCTTATCGTATACGATCTGGTAAAAGATACTACTATTTTAATGGAACATCCATATTAGCGAATTTCAAAGGAAATACTTCACTGACAAATACAGCACATTTGATCGCAAGCAAAACTAATAACGCAGAATACCAATTCCACGCGACGAACCTGTTTCGTATAGCCCCTTTGAACCGCTCGAATGTAATATACTTACAAAGCAAAGGCATAAAGGCGTTCAGTCACAGAGATTGCATGTATGACATTCTGCACTCAAATGGCACTTTAATTAACGTCGTAAATGCAGCATGAAACGGCCAGTGATGGACGCATCGAATATAGTATTTGCACACAGACTTGAATAATTATTTACGAGCATGGGAAATGCTATCGAACGATCATTATATTGGCATAGTTTAGCGAGGAATCGCAATTAAACGGATTGAAACGGAACTACATTTTATGGGATTTAATGTTAAAATTCAAATATCTGAATATTAGAATAAGCTCAGTTTTGCTTCAAACAAAGCAATCATCAGAAAATATAACAATCACAAACACCTTTGAACTCTTGCACAATCGTTTCAAGGTTACAGAGTGCTTCCTTCTATTATAAAGTACTCATACGTCGCCATGACATCAATCATAAAAACATAGTTCATTCGGTTTCGAATGCCAGCATAATCTCATCTGATTGACAGATGCAATGAAAACTACGCGTAACATATTAACCGCAAGAATGTCACAGCGATGCAGCTTCAATTATGACCCCGTTAATTAACGGTGACACGAAGACTGACAGATAACTCGATGTCGGTTTCGTAATCGAAAAACTGTTGATGAAACTGTAATATGCAATATACCCGAAGCTCGTAGCACAGATCCTATCAACTTAATACATAATCTAGATGAAAGTAAAAATCTGCTACGGACAAACCAAAAATATGATCTAATAAAAAAAACTTGGTAAAACATAAAAACTTCTGGAAAGTCTTGTTGTTTAGAATAATTCGGTAGTGATCAATCACTGACACTAGTCGATTGCATGATGCATGGCATTGTCCATATCGAATCATAGAATAGTCTATCAAACTTGAAACAAAATAATGCTTATACCAATAAAGAAATAAAGTTTTATCGAGACTTCAGGTAACTACTGTAACTAGGTAACTTTTAAAAGGTTAACAATTTCTCTTTGAAACATCAATCAAAAAGAGTTTTTTTAAGTGATTTCACTCAGAAAAATTAATTTCCAAGCAAACTGCTCGAAGAAACTTGTAGGGCATCTAAAAGAACAGCCAATTAAAGGTATGCAAACTGTGTTTCAAAGGAAACTTACTGTTGAAGGCAGGATCTAAGCAAGTCGTTTCCCATGAACGGGGTCTGTAAATCAGCACGACACGGCGGCTTCGTATGTGACGAGGCTCCTAATGTACACTCTACGTATCACTGATTTATTTGTCGGCGAATTTCACAAAAACATGCACTTACTTGAAAATGCACGGTTCGTGTTCCGCCGCGACAAAAATAACGTCGGAGAAATAACAACTGCATTTATTTATATTACATAAGGTGTGAATCAAATACATAGTGTTTTATTTATATTCCACACGCATTGGCTGAGCGACACCTGGCCAGGTCTTGCACAAGGGTTGAGTGTTTTGATTTATCGACGGCTGTTTATATAACCTTCATCTAGCTGCTAATAATTTTCATTGTTAAAGGAAATTGCGTAATAGTATTGCGACACGTCAACAGTCTTAAGCCCGTGAGTAGCAAGTGTAGCAACAAAGCTTAGCTATAATCAGCGATTGAACTCACGTACGTTGAATATCCTGTTTGAAAGCTAATCACTTCCCTAATGCCTATATAAACATATCTGATATTTACACGAATATTCAAATTAAACTGGTTTTACAAATTAGCCTACGGTTTGAGGTCGAGCGCTCTACAGTAGGGATTCTTGCCTCGATACGATTAAATCGACATCGACGTCACGAACTCTAGAATCGATTAACTGTTATGCTTAACTATTTAAGTGTTTCAATCTGGGTCTACTTATACATAAATAATAAGCAAATTACAATATATTCTATTTTGCTGCAAAGCTACAAGCAATGAGTTTTATTTTGTGTTATTCACGCTCTACTTCAAAAGGTGATTTTACATTTTGTATAGCGTTATTACTTCGTTGAAATTTAACGATATCTCGATTTTAATCAGTAAAGAAACTTATAAACTACTGTGTAGGCTCGTGTAATTAACTAAATCGCTTTTCCGAAGAACGACTGCGAGTGCAAAGTTCGCAACACGTCACATCGACTTGTTAAGGTTGATATCAAAGCGTAAATTCGATATAAAAATTCAAGGCACTGCACTAGTGCATACATTTAAACCTATGTTAATTTAGTATCATTTATAAAACCGCAAACCAACATGAGCCGTTTCATTTAAAACCCGCGCATGTAGACTTATTTGCATTCAGGCTAAGGCACTCAAAAGAAAATCAACATAATTATCCAACCCCTTGAAACCAAATAAATCAATAATTAATGGTTCTATTAAAAGCAAGGAAGAGTCTGAAACAGTTGGGTAAACAAACATGGAATAGAGGGGTATCGGCATGTATACTTAATACATCTATGACATAGTTGCGGTAATGATAGGAAGGTATCAGTAGCGTGCCGGTCGCCGGCAAATAAAAGTACTTTTAAAAATGCAGACGTATGATTAACTCTAGTAATTTGCCACTTTTTACTTAATGACGCGTTGCATGCGGTCCCCGGCGCACGTACGATAACAAAATTCCTACAATTCACTATTAACTCGTACTAGTACGTCGCGGACTCATGGTTGTAACCATAATAAAACCGTGAACACCATGCATTGTACAATTTCTGTGATACGCTCCATATTAACGTTATTTTAATGAAGTTGGTACACGGGCCGCGCATTATTTTGATTATTTTATGACCTATGGGAATGTAGACGCGTGTAATTACTTTTGGAAACCCCTTAAATATGAATGTGTCCATGTATGTGACAAAATAATTATGGTTTGTCTCGGGTGAATCGTGTAACAATTACGTTAATTACCTGGTTCTGTAGGTTCACATTAATGTGTTCTCAGGGTTACGTAATAAATTATGAAACAATGTTTTCTTGAAATGACTAGCGAATTACGACCTTAGCGACCTTTCAAAAATGTATGTTTGTAACTGGATGAAGGTTGATGTTTTGTTTAAAAATTTACGAGTTACTAAATCAAAGGCTCAGCGCAGCATCGAATTTATTATTAAGAGCCGAGGATTGCAGAAAAATCTAACTTAAAAAAAGACCGTTCAAAAGAAATGATTCCTCGCAGACGGATAATAGCAGATGCAGTCCGGTTAATTAATTCAAAACGTCAGTACTCAGGAAGTTCTGCGGTAATATGATAATAATCAATTGAACAGAACCCTCGGGACACGATTACCGCTCTCGATTGTCTTTCCTTTTTAATTCCTACCTGGCTATTGCTGTAAGCCGCTTTTAATTAACAGTTAAAAGAAATTGCTGTTGGTATTATTCAGTATAATAGCTGGGACAGTGTATGGGGGCGGCAGGATAAGCCGCGACGGCCACTAATTTGTACAAGGATATGCATTACCGAGACAGACGTGCAATTAAAACGTCGTAAAAAGTCCACTTGGAATTATTGTAAGGAGAGAATAATTAATACTCCTACAGTGGTTGGTACCTGCTGAGGGCAGCAAGATTGCGCTAAGTTGGATACGAACTATAAGTGCAATATAAAGCAAACTGCCAAACGCTCACCTTACTGACATTCGATTAAGCGCTTAGCTCGCAAGTAAAGCTAGTTTAGAAGTTTTGAGTTATCTCAACATGAATTTGCTTCTGCACCGTTACAGTTAACATGATACTATTGCTGACGCTCACTTCACAGCGTGATAAAGTTAGGCTTATTCCGGTAAGTCAAGTATCAACGTTAAGGGCCTATTATTCCGCATGGTCAGGCTCTGTCTGGCTGTTAACTTGTAGCCGGGAATCGCACTAGACGTAAGTTTCTGTTATTCTTTACAGAATCCATAAGGTGTGAAAATAATTACATAGATATTGAAATAAGTTTTAACAGTCGAGTTTTTCTGCACGGTCGTGTTCAACAGACGTCTCGTAACTGATACTTAAAAAGACTTGAAACCTAAGGCTGCTTATCCACTGAAGTGGAGCAAGGATGCTGAGTCGGGAAACGGAGAAATATTAACTAATAACATTTCATGATTGGAGAGGAACGGAGATTTTATGCAATCTTATTGAGTAATATTTCTCCGTTTCTCCGCTCCGCAGCGTCGCTACGCTTCAATGGACAAGCAGCCTAATAGCATTAAAAAATATAAAGGATAATATACTCGATACACGTACCAATGAGGTTTCAATTCCCACGTCGTATTTTCTCTCATGAGCTGTCGTGTTCTCGCGCCGCTGCCTAGCATTTTGTAGAACTAATAACCGTTCGTTATTCATGGTACTCACCGCTCCAATAACAGCCGTAGAGCTCAACCCGCATGCAGACGGTGCGCCGATGCGAACTGTACGGTATGAAACGTATTTTGGATGCCCAGATCGGCGGCTCCAAGTGATTTTTCTTCTCCAAGTACGTGTTCGTATTGCCTTGGAGAATCTGTAACAACATTTTTAATATTACAAACGAAACAGGGTTCAGTTTATACTGGCACAATTCACATTTGACGTGCTTTGTTCGCTACTTAATTAATCAAGATTAAGTGTGATTGTATATAATTTGCCGCGCATTGATGATCTGCCGCGGACCACCTACCACAGCAAAATAATGGGAGTGCATTGCATATGAACATTGTATAAGTATCTATAGTTGTCTCTGATTACAATAACCATACAAGAGTCAGATAGCTATAAAATCATTTATAACTGTGTGCTAGATAGGATCCTCATTGTAAAATCAGCTTGGATTAGTGTCAAACATAAACATAACGTGACACAAATATGACTATTAGGCATGAAATACCGTCAATAGCGGCACGACTACTATCCTTAATAAAATAGTTACTGCAGACTAGTATAAAGCAATCGTTGGCCTGTATTCTGACAAAAGGTTAAATCGCAACGCTTTTACGATATAATCATCCTTTATCACGACAATGCCTTCTTTATCAAGGTTCTCTGCTAAGCGAACGAGTATTTTCTAGTGGTTTAAAATCGATGGTTTCTCTGCTATGCAGTCCCTCGCACCATGGGATATCAGAAAATAATGAGAGTCGGAAACGATGAGCTCACCAACTGTACTTTGGCCCTATTATTTAAACAAGGCGTTTTATAATATGACAAATTAGGACAAAGCCGACTACTTTTAAAATAAAAGTACTGTAATTAAGTAACAGTAAACCGTAAACATTCTAACGAAATCTCCTTTATTCAAAGAGGTAATTGTTAATGAACTCTGAACACGTCACTCTGTTCCATTAGTCAAGTTCATTCAATATTCTGTTTAACGAGGCTTTTCGGTTTTCTGAGTAACTAAAAGAACTTGCCGCCAAAATGTGCACAAAGAAAATGTGCAACCATATTACCCGCTGAAATATTAAATACCTTGCATCGATAACTAGAAAACTCAAAGGCTTTAAAATTGCTTATTCACTTTGTCGAAGTAATCCGTAGTAAGTAACATGGGGAGGCTCCAATACTTCAGAACTTTACGCTGCAAAAATATTGTACATTATGAAGTTGAAAAGCGCCGCGGAAATCCGAACTGACGCCTCTTACGGCAGGCGGGAGGACAAAGAATCGATAAGTATTTTTTTTAATCGTCACTGACGTGATGAAGCCCGCCCGACATAAATATATCGATTTTTTTATGGCGGTAATGTTCGAAGCATAGGTAGCAAGGTAATTAGGGTTTAACATTATGTACAGAAGGCTCAAAGCGAATGTCAACTGATGCAAATGAGGATATTTAGACACTAGGAGATTTACCGTCGCACTAAATAAACAGCTCGGTACACCCGACTGAGCTCAGAGCTAAGTGGGTAGATGATCGGTATCTTTCGAGGCTGATTTAATTAAGCGGGTTTCATACTGAGCTATATTGGTTATGTGCTAGTGTCTGATATTGCAGTCTAGAAATGCTTTGTTTCCTGATCCAGTGTCGTTTAATTGGTAATGTAAAGCGCAGCTAAGACAGCAAAGACTCAAAAAACAAAGAAGCACTTATCCTGTAAGAATTTGACATCGACTCTCTTTTAATTTGTGCATTGACCGTTAGTTGAACTGTGCTTTCAATTTGATCATTTCGATTTGTGTTCTACTGTTTGCTTCATAGCATGACAATAGTGTTAAGCGCAAATTGATCAGTTCAGCACTAAAATGCTGTATTACGCGATGATTGATGCTCGCAGCATCAATCAACAACATTCCTAGATAAAGCTGTTGATGGATGTTCAAAACTTCGATACAAATATTCAGGACCAATAACCAGTTTGTTGTGATTGCCAATCAAAATTCGCAAAAGTTCATCTTTTGATACGTAGTTAAAAACTTGACTGACAGCCCATAATAACATGAAAATTAATTTAAAAGTGAATCAGTATTTTGGATTGAATTTTAGCAGAATATCGAAACAACTCCTCTGTTCCATGCAACTCTGCCAATAATTAACAAACATCGCGTTCACCCTACCTATACATACGTTTGTAACGATCACAAAAAGAAAACTGCGATGTTTGAAGAAATACGAATAAGGCAAACGGTTTTAAAAAGTTGATATATGTAATTACGCGGCAGCATAAGCGCCGCGCAATGTCGTGCATTTTTAAGTAGTGAATGGGGGAGCCGCGACAGGCGACTAAACGTCGTCATTTGACACTTTTAACACCCCTGCCCGTTAAACACTCGACAGGCTAATAATACTGCTACGTACCTTCTCTTTAAGCCTTTCATTGTTTTATAGTAGAAAAACTAATGGCAACAATATGCTCGGTCTAATTGAACGGAAAACGACGCGCTACATAAACAGCGACTGTTTTAAAACCAATTTTCATATTGAAAACTACTGCTCGAGTTGTTTGCGAGTACTCAATTCACGTCCGTTTAGTAAACAGTGTTATGTCGGCTATGCAGACATACCGGTCTTAATATCATAGTTAACAATCAGAAGTAGTGCTGTTTAATGCAATTATCATAAAGAATATTGGTATTCATATTTGAAATGTATTCGTTATGCCAGGTTCGACAGTGGCTGTGTTGATTTTATTGTATTTTGCTAGCTGTATAACAATGAGATTGTTGAAGGAAGCATCGTTGATACAGCGGGGCGACGAGAGCGCAACCCCTGAAAGCATCCTTGACCGGCTTACGAGATAAGAACTCGGTCAAGATTAGAAGGCTTTAATAATGACACAGAATTCTTACATATTTTGTTTGCTTCATAAAAGGTGCGGCATTATTGTTACTTACTCTTAAGCAACGAAGTAAGAAATTCTTGTCATAAAAGTGGAGTAAGTTGCAAAGTTAGGAAAATGTGAACAATGAACGAGACGGCATTTTTATAACGCAGCCTTAGAAATTACCTTTTAATTTTTTAAATAACCTTTAAGAGACTGTTACGTGACGAATTTCTTGTTGCAACTTTTTGGAAAGTTTTCGTAATTATGTATATACAAATGAGGAAGTGAAGCAGTAAGTCACGTTGTGCTCCATAGGTTCGGTTACATTTTGAAACAAATGTGTCGCGCACAGAACGTGTCACGATATCTGCTTTGAATACAATAGTGTCATAGAGCCCCGGTCAGTGTTCCAATTTATTTTAGATTAAAGTCCTGTATTGATCAGTGCGTCGACTCGAATCCCCATGATGGCTTACTAATGGACTTATTTTCTCAATTTGAATCAGTGTTATAAGGATAGATACAGATTGGACTAAGTTGCATGTGAACCTTTATATGTATGTTTCGAATGCTTTAAGCGACAATAAAATAATATTTTTTAATATAAAAACAAAAACTATATGACCATATCATGTACCTACTACGTCAAGCCATTGAAGATTTTAAAGCATTCCTTTCCGTCGTGTCTGACATAAAGTTTATGAAAGGTCTAAATAAGATGTAATTGATCTACAAGTGGCTCGCTGGACTCAAGTTCTTATTGTCTTAAAAGGACTGAGTCTTAGCGTGCCTTAATACGTATTTCTCTAGGGGATAGTCAAAGCGACCGTCACCGACCGACGCTGTCAGGTAATAAGCTGGTAAAGATTTATTAATTAGAAAAGTGAGATTATTTTCATTCAATTGACTGTTGAAATGAATACATTAAAAATAATATCAGATAGAGTGGCAGATGATGTTCATTGTACCTACGCAGTAAACTTAACATATATAAAACAAAACATCTTAAATTATTCCCGTCCTCAAACACCTTAAATTGCTTAGAACGATTAATTACAAACAAATCTAAACAACATGACACAGCTCGGATTGTTGTTAATTAAGTAGAAGGGTAAACGAACAATAAGAGCATCCGTGGATATTACCAGAAATGTTCATGAAACTTTTGAAACTAATATTCAGAGCATTTTCAAACTTGACTTTTCGGGATGGTGACATTCCAGACATGTTGGCTGAAGTTTTTACGAGTGACAACCCTATGCTCAAAGTGCTTCTACGCGAACTGCTTACGCGATCGTCGCGAACTTCTTTCACTGAATTGTTCAGTTCAGTTGGCTTTATATCACTTTGCTTTTTAAAGCAATTGTAGACTCATTGAAGTATCAACAAGTGCATCTCGCCGGGATCTTATCTTGATATAGGATGTCCTGTCTTTTGAAACAAGATATTTGTAAAGGGTTGTACTTTTTGATGCTTAAATCTTTGCTTTGAGATACTTGAGTACGTAGATATCTGATTTGTATCTGGAATCCTTTGTATTTTGAAATACGTACCTACTTGGAATCTAACTTTTCTACTAAGTAGTTCAGTATCAAAGAGTTCGCCTTGTACTTGTACAAGGCTAATAATTCCTGTAAACCGATTGCAACATCACCCAAGACCTTAATCACGAATCAAAACTATACAGTCACACTCGGATGCACAGAAAAACAATAATAATGAAGATCATTACCGAAAGGAGTTCAGTGACACACATAAATAATTTAATGACAAAGTACGTACCTCTTGTCCTTCAACAGTTCTGTAGCGCACCCATTTGCCGAGCTTAGGTCTCCAGTACTCGATGACGTAGGCCTCCGCGTACTCCTGCCCCTGGCCGTTGCCGAAGCGACCCTGGGTTCCGGTCCCGGTGATCACGTGCACCGAGTGCAGGTCGATCTCCAGCCATTCCGTAGATTCAGTCGTTATCTGAGACCTTGGACACCAGGCCCCACCTTTTATGTCCTGGTTTAGTCTGACAAGGAAAGTTATAAGATTAACATTCGATTGTCTAACCAAGGCGTTGTCTTACACTACAAAAATATTTTGTAGTAAATTTTCAATAATAACTTGCTCGACACTATCACTTGATATCTTTGAATGGGAAAGAAAATAAGGGTGGAAGTTTAGATTAGCGTAGCGATCAGTACAGCCGCCAAACATTACGGTGCCGATTATCTCAGACGGGTACTCGACTTCCTATATTCGTCATTAGGCGCACCCACACAGATACAGCACATGTTTACACGGATGATAACATAGCCGCTGCAAATAAGACCACTTACGTATACGTAATGTTTTACATGCAGGCAATGAGTCACTGTGTTTTACACATGCATACCCTTTAAATATTTGGGGTTGGAGCTTGATAAAAGATATATGAGAGAGGCTAAACAACAAACAATCGAATGCGTGTCATAGTTGAATGAATCAGCCCTATTTCAAGCCACGAGTCTCGAATGCTTGGTGTAAGGCAGCTCGGGATATAAGCTCCACTTATTTCCCACAGCAAGCCACGCACGATCGCTTTGTGCAAACGCTTGCTTTGACCGAGTGTATGGCAAAGGTATGGTTAAACAGAGTAAATTTACGTTGTATTTGTGTAAACCAGCGTATTTTACGTGCGTGGGTTAGTAGAGTATCCGTTTACTACATAAATCTGTGTATGTTATTCGTCTAGTTAATATCTGCACGATGGTGTCACCCACGCTATCGAGCGCGTCTTACTTTCGTCGTAATCTCTCCAATACCGTCAATAGTGTGGTTACGAGGTGACAGTCAAACATTAAGTGGTTACTACATTAAGAACGGGTCCTACTCCCGCTACTCCGTCCTACAAGCCTCTCATAACGAAATTGGTTATTGAGCTTTCAATTACAAAGGGTACATTATAAACTCGAGGCACGCCGTTAGCCCGACGCGAGACTCGACGTTGGAATATTGTCAGCAGCGTGTTAAATGTAAGTGAGTGCGCATCCGTACATGTGTAACGGTCGCCACTGAGACAATTTAAATACTTGAAGCTACAATTTGGTTATACTCATTTACAAAACT
Organism: Trichoplusia ni; assembly: GCF_003590095.1. Taxonomy (NCBI): domain Eukaryota; kingdom Metazoa; phylum Arthropoda; class Insecta; order Lepidoptera; family Noctuidae; genus Trichoplusia; species Trichoplusia ni. The sequence continues at coordinate 1,345,036 of NC_039478.1, read as the reverse complement.
GAAAACTTATTTGCGTTAACTTAACTGCTATTCAAAGATCTTTTCGTGATTAGTTAACTTTTCTTTACGTCTAATCTAAAACACCCACATTTATTACAAATAGTTACAAACCAAATATAATTAAAAAAGCATATACATATTCCCAAAACTACGTATGGTAAGATTGGAATTGAAAAATGAATATAAATAGCTCTGTTTAAGTCAGTGGTAGGAAAGAAAATAGGTTCAATAAATATCTGTCGTCGGTCATAACGTGGCTAGACTATGGGCAATCCGTGCGTAGCGGACTACCAAGTACGTCTGAAAAATACAAGGCCCGTCGAAATTGGATTTATGATTGAACCAACGGATCAAGAAAACGGCAAGCAAATTCAAATACATTTCTGCCACCGCATATAAACCTAACATTGTAATATCAATACTCTTACTGTAACTAATCCCAGCCGTATGGCAGCAATATTATTGATCGTTAAAACACAAAGGGTCAATTAAAACTCAAATGTTTAAAAGTCTAAACTGACTCATAATAAGCACTTGGGCTTTGAAGTTTATACGCAGTGAATGAACAAAGCTATTCGCTTCAATACACTGAGCATACAAAAACTGAGACGCATTGTGATTTCACAACGATCCAAGATTCCTCCTATAATATATCAATCAAAGCTAATAATAGTGCTGTTGTTATTAGCGCATTCACTTATCATGTGTCACTGAGGCTGTGTAATCGTTCGCACCAATCAAATTCCAAGATGGCCAGTCATTAAGCCCATTGACGCGCCACCGACCGCTTGCTAGATATCAATGAGGCGTGAACAAACTTTCATAATTTATCACTTAGCATATGCGCTAGCTAATAAGTTTTGATACTATTTCTACTTGGACATCAGAGACGTTTCACGCTTCCTTTTGTCTATTGCAATGTGATATTACAAATAGTGCTGCACTAAATCATTGATGTTATAACATAAACAACACGCTGGGTGTTCGACAATAAAGAAAATAAACATGTCGCACATGAACTTTTATAATTAATAGCTAATATTAAACAGGCAGTAAAGTAACCATCGCCTCCACGACCACCGTTTGCATCGTAAATAAATGAACCTCTTTATCGATTACCACTCACGACATCGACACACTTTTTCAAAACCATACCGAATAGGACTCTATATCGTGTCGACACTGGTCCAATCCCTTTTAGGTCGAATAATAATATAAGTATATCCTGCAGAAAACTTGTGGTAACCCATAAAACAACATATTGTCACCAATTATGACATTGCCATTTGCCTCCACCTCCCCAGGGCCACTTGGTTGAACTACGGGGTGGGTCCGCCGTTCAGTAATGGAATTCTACCCGTTGTTATGATGATGACACTATGCATTTAAGGCGTAACTATGACTACAGAGGCGATGTTTGTCGAGCATAAAGAAATGTTCAATTGAGTTCTCTGGCTTGGAGTTTATTACTCGTTATTTCCTAATACTATTTTACTCTTGCTTCGTAGTTTAAAATAATGTTCAATAAGTAGCTTATAAAACTTGAAACACGTTCCGACAAGACGATTCAGATCAATATAGTCGAGCAAGTTATTACTAAATAAGCTTAGAGCATACACAAACCTTCCATTTTGCGGGGCCACATTGCCGTCGTTGTAACAGGAGCTAGCGCTGATATCCCTGTCGGGAATCAACCCGCTCTCCATTCCAAGCGGCGCGATACATTGAGCTGCAAACAGACACACATGTGTATATCGATGTACGTTGTATCAATATGCGCACCCGGCTTATGCACACCACACCGACCCGCCGACTACGGCCAACTTAGATGACATTTAGATGCTTGTCTTGCCTCTAGTCAAGATGCACGTAAATCATTCAAGACTTGCAGATAGGTGACGTTAGATATTTTACACTGTACACCATTTGAAAGTTCTTCGCTGTTCGCAATGCCAAGTCAGTAACAAGGTATATGGTAGCTACAAATTAAACGCAAGAAAACAATTTTAAACAGGACAACATAATAAGGAAAAATTGAAGATAATTATGCCACAAAAAACATAACAAGTATCAAAAACGACAAAGTCAATTTAAAAGTTTGTTAAGGTGTACCGAAACGGTCTGATAAACTAAAATCGATGGCATACTGAGAACAGGTTGATTATACAAGTACGACATTGCGTGTCGGGGTTTTTAAATGAAAGCACAGTGAAAGGTACAGTCTACCGTCACCCTTACGCCGGCCAGCATAAGTAACGAGCAAATTAATTATTTTCGAAACATCCGCACAGCATGTTTCCACTTAACATTAGCAAGCTTACGTAGACAGTGGTATTAATTAATAAAATGTAAAAGAGCACTAAATTACATAAACATGAGATAAGTTGTCAGGCAAATTTCTCATTGGGCTTGTACAGTTTAATTCTCAACGGGGTCGCTTATTAGTCAATCTATCAAAGGGAGAAACCTAGCGTGCGGTAGGTATTGGACTCCAAACAACTGATATAAGTTACATAGTCGTAGTTATGTGATATTGTTGAATCATTTAATTAGCTGCCAACGACTGATAACTTGCGTCGCATGTGTAGGGCACGCATCACTGACGAGCGGGAGCGACGCGAGACGCGCCGCGCGTGAGCGCCGAGACCATGCGCTCTATTGTAATCACCAAATTATCTAACGTTAGGTCCCTTATCGATTCATAAATGATCTACTATATTTGACAAATAATAAGTTTAAAAATTTCACACCCTACATATGTTTTCTCGAACAAACCCTTGTTTAACCTTGCAGTCATTACGCTATCTAATAATAGCCATAAACATAAACAAAAGTTTTGTAGTTGAAGAGAAAAACGAACGTAACGAAACCCCTTAAAATAATGTTACACAAATAAATGGGATAAAAAGTAAACAAATTAAAAGATTCCAAATAAAAGTAATGCAAAGCAGATGAAAAATACAAAATTAGAATAACATAAGCCAGATCGCTATCGCTACCGCTCGGCATATCCACCACCCTTTGATTTACAATGGTCATCAATCATTCCATTCAAGTACCATTGTGAGGCCCTTATTAGACAAAAATTTAATTTTGTACTGTTTCACAACCACATGCGTCTTTTGTACGAAATGAGAGCGCATGCCGTAAAGTATGTGACGACGATACGGCTATCATTAGGTAAACATTTGTTTTACTGGCATCCATACATGCCCAGCAAACAAGAATAAGTATTACTGATGTTAATCATATATTCATAAATATTTTAGCTTTGGAGCGGAACAGGAATAGAGTTAAACAATCATACAGTAGGTTCTTGACGTCTGCTCAATAGCTTTAATTTATATTCACACAGCAACGGCGCTTATAAACATATTGAATCGAATATAGATTTATATTGATGACAAGTCGCATAGCCAATAGCCGTTGTGTAACGAGGTGTAAGTCTAGACCAGCACGTGCTTGTCGTGTGCATAGCGCCACAGGAACCCCTATGCCAGGCATAAACAGATTTATCAGAAATTTCGTGTACAACGAGAGTGTACGCTAAGTTTCCTCCACGCCATACAAAAGACAAGCGCTTATAGGTCAAATGCAAATAGTATTCGCTTGTTGCGTGTCTCGTTATTTAAGCAGGCCTCTTGTTGCTCAGAGCTTGAGAACAAATTGCAAACGTCATAAAGCCAGTTTTGAATATTAATAAACACGAATAAATGATCTCGGTTTAAGCAAAAGCATTTAGGTACTTGGACCAGCGGTTCACAAAGTGAGCGTGCTTCTGACGTCCGGTAAATTGGGTGTACTTTTTTTTTATCGTCCAGTTTCGCTGCTCCCCCTACAATGGTCGTTTAGCATGGTATTTTTTTACTCTGAAGTAAGTACACTTTCAGAGTACGGTGAGTGAAAGGCGAATAGTAAAACATGGAGTGGGGAAAGTTTCAGAAGCACTGAGCTTGTGCGTGCTTAAGCTATTGCGTGACATGTAGTCGTCTAATGAATAATAAACAGCGCAGTGGCGACTCGCTACTCATTCATATCCATCCACGAAAGGCAATATTCATTTTTACATAAAACGATTGAATGTCAGCTTAAACCACCCACAATATTGGCTTTAGTACATATAAATTTGGAACAGCAGCGGCTACTCCACGGTAGCTCTCCGTTACCTAGATACGTGCGCGTTCTCACTCGTTACCCACGCCAACTTACAATGTCACGTGTTTTTCTTTTACGACTAAAACCACTTCGCGTGATATCCTTGGACTATTATTTTAATTACTTTCATTGTACGAGGGGGTCGTTAGCATTTTGTTTTTTATGTTCAGTAGTTTTCACGACAAATGTGTACGGAACGTATAGCTGACAACGATAACGGTCCGGTGAGGTAATGACTTTCCAAACTATTCAACGCGCGGACGACGTACGTATAGATGTACAGCAAGTAATAATTACACGGCCATTGAAGGCAGATCGATAGAAGCAGGGCCGAGGCGCATTAAATAATAAAATAAGCTTTAAAATGTGCTCCGGGCAATTTACACCAGGAGTATATTAGGGCGGCCTCTTCGTTTCTTGTAATCGATATCAAACCCATAAATAATTTAATTAATAAAAACAACGAGATGTATGGGATGGTGTGCGATAACCGATGTATGACCACATTTATTTTGTAAAGAAGTACTTAAGAAGTATAAAAATGGAGACATTTTTGTCTACGTTTAATATTATTTTAATCAATATTCTGTCGCATGGGAATTCGCAGGAAAAAACGGGCACTCAACAGGTAGGTAAGAGGGCGGACAGCCGCAGAAACGTCAAACATAATAACGTCAGTATCTAAGTAACCGTTAAGTGCGGCAACTGTTGCCACGGGAGGCCTTCGTGCACGTCATAGCCATATTTGTTAACCTATGAATTTGAAAACAGCATTTTTTAGCTTCATGTTAAGTTTAAGAAAACAAAATTAAATGTTTTATTACATTCATTAAGAATAATTAACATTTTTCCAGTTCATTAAAGAGAACTAGGGTGAAATATAAAACGACTGAGTGCCTATCGGTGTGTAATCGGATACATAAAGCTTGTTTATTAAAACCAACAAATATTTTTTCGGGCTGTGTAAGCTTAAATGTACCGGGAGCAAACAACAAGAATAAATGGCACTTTCACTAAATTCTTAAACTTCCTATTACGTATGCTAATCGCTTCATATTCAATGGGAACCAAAAAACGTAAGATTCTTAAAGCATTAAAGTTTAATAAAATACTTAATCTTACTTTCAAGCTGCATAATAAAATAAGGCTTATTTCGTATGAAATCACCGTATTCCCGGTTGGAACACGTCCTAAGATGCGTCCGCGGTTTCCGTTTTAATTCTTTAAAATCACAGGGCATGACGTTATTCACCATTGTCGCAAACACCGGTCGTATCTACGTGAACTGATTATGAACGCAGCTCGCTGAAGCGCTCGCCGCAAATAGTGAATGTCACAGGACTTAAAGGCTCAGCAACAAGCTTTTTATAGCCTATAGATAAAGTTAAAGAGCTTTCGCGCGCACTCATTCATATAATATGTGCTGTCAAACACCGATTTGTCAATTCTGAGATAGGTAAAGTACCTAATATTGTAGCGTATTTTTATGTGGCGCTAAAACATTTATTATTTTTAGCCTTACTGTAGGAAATTCAAAATAATGTAACACGTGTATTTGACTACAGACTCAAATGCGTAAATACAATATGATCGAAGTAATTTTGTAATTAAATTTAACAACGTATGGACGGAACGTGCATATTATAGTATCGCACAAGATAATTACAACTGAATCATTAGGTAAATTGTTCCATTAAGTCAGCAGTGGCAGTAGTTCTATAATTGCCATAAACTGTCTTCCAATACGATGCGTATTAATATTTTAAGCTCAATACAAACGCTTACTTAGAACTGTTACAAAGCTTTGACAAATAAAATTACTTACATTACAGGAAAAGGACGCTAAAATATAGAGCTTGAATTAGGTAACCGTGTATAAATAATTCCATGCGATGTTATTATGAGTTGATTAAAATTTAATTTCGAAATGGGAAAGGGTAGCTGTCTAGTCGCCGACAGTGACGACGTCAACGAAATAGGATGAATAAAATATTATTCTATTCGAGATTTTAGTTGGAAATGATCAAAACATTTTAACTAAGAGGAGAATTATAAGCCTCAATGTCTTAGTACAAGCTGTGGTCATTACGGCCCCGGCTTTATTGACTGGGATTATAACAATGAAGATTAACAGTACACTCTCAAATCAGGTCAACAATGCTTGTAAAAACAGTTTCTTTCCTTCGTGTTTATTATAAATACTAGCTGTTGCCCGCGACTTCGTCCCCGTGGGTAGAAGATTTAAGTTATGATTTATACCTGCCCTGTTTTTTTCACATTTTCCATTGTGTCTTCGCTCCTGTTAGTCGTAGCGTAATGGTTTATAGCCTAAAGCCTTCCTCGATAAATGGTCTATTCAACACAAAAATAATTTTTCTATTTGGACCAGTAGTTCCTGAGATTAGCGCGTTCAAACAAACAAACAAACTCTTCAGCTTTATATATTAGTATAGATATAATCCTGATTTTATTTAATTCCCACAACGAACACTGTTCAACAAGATGTCCTCAAAGTATTCATCTACTTTGAGTGGCCAAATATGGACAGGTTTACTTCACGTCTTAATTCAAGCAAAAGGTTTCCTCATTAGCAGTTCTTGCAATGGATGCAGATGATCCATGCATATTAACAAAAACTTATACAATTATATTAGTTGCAATTTCAACCTTTCAAGATATAAAGTTAGTTTGTCGTGTATTCCGCTTCCTTTTCATTCAAATGAATACGTACTGTGACAAACTTCGGCACCTCGTCCTTACAGACTAGCTGATGGCCTTACAAATATTAGTGTTTTGAATAAAGTCGTTAATAAAATTAGTGTTTTCATTAACGTTCCCAGATAGAAGTTTTAGTTCAATTGAAATTTTGAAATATAACAACGCTAAAAGCGACTGGTGGAATTTATAATTCTTGGTACAAGTTCAGCGAGGCACGGCGTCCCCGTTGCTCCGGGAGCAGAGAACTTTCTAATTAAATATTAAGGCGGTCCATGCACAGACATCGACGAGGGACTTGCCACTAACTTTTTATAGTTGTGTGATATGGTCATAATGTCCCTTGGCCCAAATACCCGGATACTGCTCATAGACGTTTCGAATTGTTTCGTTTACGCACCGATGCCGGTGGAGAGCGCAGGTCCGAAATGATGCAAGTTGGACAAATATTTTGGCGAATTCTTTAAAATGTAATCTGAAGTAAGTATTGATTCATATGAATTCTCAACTTCAAATACCTCATTTTAAGTTGAAACCTAACGGGGTTTCAACTTAAAATTTTTGATAATGAATTGGTGCAATTTCATATGTAATTTGTAAGCCCACATCCCCAAAGCAAAATTATTACTCAAGGGTACCGCGGAACTACCAACATTTTCATTCCGAAAATGCCTTCGTTCTGAGCACCTATTTTCCTAGGTAGGTAAGTTAGGTAAATTACTCGGCGGTGCTGTTACCTATAGGTGTGCATTGTATTAAACATGAGCAGAACTCGCGACCTTGCGCCGCAGTCTTAGTTTCCCGGAATGAAAAGTACTTTATGTGCTAATCTAGGATTATATCCGCCATCAGCTACTAGTTTTAAGTAGCTTTAGGCATTAGGTGTTACCATGTTATAAATTGATAGTTACTTTTGCTCGTGTTAAGTTTCACTACTAGGAAGTATTTGTAGTTACCATGAACTACATTGTTCAGTTTTTAAGACTTGAAAATTTTGCTAAAATTCGATTTTTGCAGAAGTGAAGGAAGATTAGTGGGCGTCTCAGCCTATTGTGACTTGAGCCATCAGACGAGCGAGCGGACAAGCACTCTCGATTAAATCAATCGACAAGTTGCAGCCTTTCCACTCTCATTTAAAAATGATGTCGATGCAGCCTTAAAAGCTCGCGACATTATTTCGTCGACGACCTTGCAAAACTTTTTCATGCCGTTGATAGCGAAAACGTGACTACAAAAAACATTATAAAGTGTCTGAAATTTCCCGTTGGGCCGAGACTAAGTGAAAACTTTTGTTACAACTTACCCAAACAATTTACCGGCTTTATGCCTAGGTAAGTATTACTTAAACAGTCATTACTAGTTGTTTCAGCGCAACGTTCAACAAAGAAATGTAGGGCATTGCGGTATGCTTATTAGTCTTATTATTAGAAATATAATTTATAGACATATACCATGTCGATTGTTACCATAAAGGGTGTTAGAAATTATTAAAGATTCAAAGAAAGTTTTCATAGTCTTGGTAACGCACGTAGAAAACTGAGCTGAACTTTGGAAAGATAACGAAAAAACAAAAACTAGTTTCATGAGAAAAACAAACTGATAATTGCAACAAGACAGAATGATAGATTTAATTAAGCAGTGTTTATTTTTTCTTCTATACCAATATTCATATATATCTGTCATATAAGTTAGGCTATACATATAATAAATTGATTGTACTTACGTAGTCGCTACGTTTACCGTGTATTGTGTAATTGGCTGTGTAGCTCATAGAGCTAAATTAATTAGCTATATTGAATTTAGTGGCTCCCTGTGACTATTGAAGCGAGGCAGTGGTTCGTGTGGATAGTCTATAATGGCAGCAAGTACTGCCTGTCCGTCAATACTGTCTACCGTATTGATGAACTATGTAATACATGTCTGCTGCCATATTACAATCCTAATATCTTGCTATTATATCGTATTTGTTGTGTATCCATAGCTTTATCTTAATGTTCGACGTAACACCATGTAAAGTGCTCGCAGACATTTTACACCTTATTAAATAAAAATAAAAAACAGAATAATCGTTGCGGAGTATAGCGAGGTATCGTATCGGCATGTATACATAATGATAGGCCGGTGCGTTGTTACTGGTTTTAACAGTAAACAGCCTAGTCGAGTACTTCAACGATATTACTCAAGTTCTATTGATGAACTCGGCTTCGACCGCGGTCTCACGGATACATCGCGTTGATAACCGAGTTTACAGTTCAGTCATTAGTACATTGAAACTATGAATAAGTAATAATTTACAACATGTTTGTCTATAAGATAGGAAATTTTACTTTATGTTGTTATTCGACGTGAATAAACATTATATGGACTTTTACTTGGCAAAAATGTTTCTACAAATAGAATCATGAAACACGACCGCATGCAGCTGAGTCTGACGCGACAAGATTGGATAGGATAAGAAACGAGTATATTAGAGGAAGTTTTAAGTAACGCCGGTGATACAAAAGTTAGGAGGGAACCGTTTGTTGTGGTACAGGGAAAATAAAAGAGTGACGGATACGTGCGATGTAGGGACTTAAGTATAGTATAATGAAATGTGTGATAGATGATACATAGAAAGAAAAAAAGCAAATTTATCGCAATTACCTATAATATATTAAGATATGCTAACGTGAATATTGAAATCGTTGTTTCCGTCTGAATGGAACGCGTCGTGCTATAAAAGCGTGCAATTAAAAAACGAAATAATAAAACACACACGTGCTGGCCGTTTTTAGCTTACGCCGCGTATCCGAATAAATATTAACATGTGTTTTGATTATTCTTTCAAATAACACACGCAATTAAAGACTTTTTAGATAAAAACTTTATATATCTATTTGTGGGTGAGCGTTGCGTTAATTATTTTCGCACATGTGGCTTCTTCGGTATCGCGACTATTGACATGACATTACGGCCGCTATTATCTTGACAATTTACTGCATGACAAATAGTAACGTCTTGTTTAATCAGTTCACAATTGAGTAGCAAGTATTTGTTTTAATAAAGACGGTACTGGGCTGTGAGTAATTAAAGAAAATTCTACGCCCTTATTTAATAACTGACCCGTTTTGTTTCTCATGATATTACAATAACAGTACACTGATTTATGTTCTTTATAATATAGACAGTCTCGCTCCCGTTGCTTATAAATAACAATTTGGAAGCGTGCCGGTGAAATTCGTGTTTAGTAAGGGTCGCTGTAAGCGTGCGTGCTCATCAACACTCTTTCTGTATATGGGAAAGAGATCTTTAGTCAGCGTTGAGGAATCTACGGGTTGTTTTTTTCTGAACATCGGATTAAGTGTCATACAAGTTTTAAAGTTAAGTACTTGCAAGTTACAACCAAAGATATGTTCAAGAAAATTTGGTATGAATAGTTTTAAAACAAAGATGTAGCTAATATGTAAAACTTACCGCCAAACATATTGGATACAGTAATAATTGCACTTACGTAGGGGCTTAGCGCTCACACAACCCCAATTAAGTATAGTTTGTTTAGCTATTATCTAGTCGTTCTTAAGATATCATTATCCGTCGCACTACTGGTATTCTAACTTTGGTTTTTAAATTTCAGAAAAAAAACTTGTTTTTTTATAAAACTTAGGCCGTGAACACGAAGGTCCTGTATCGACTAACAAAATTCTTGCTATAATGTCATCCTTTCCGTTCCTGACAGACTGACATTGAAATTGGTTCTAGTCATGGGTTCTAGTCCTTTTATCTATTATGCATAAAGCTTATAATATGTCAATGTGTCTAAATTAATGGGAAACAATACAAGTACGGCGAACGTATTTACTCAAATTCTATTCCCCGCGGTGGTCGCGTAACTTACCTGAAGTTTCGGGAAAGCGGTTGTCAAAGCGAATAAACGATGTCGTGATAAAGGAATATTTTATCGATATCTTCATAACTTAGACTATACTGAGGTAAACATAGAACGTGAGTCTGTTCGCGGCTAATTAGGATCGCATCCTGTTTTAAAAGTTTCATCAAACACCTCCTTGTATTTCGAAAAGTACTGAACTTTAGTTGAAAACAAATTCGACGTTCGCGCCATCTAGTTAGGAAGACGTCGCGGCGTTCCGGGGCGACAACGCTGCTTATTAACACCACAAACTTTAAATTAATGATATAGCTGCTTATTAAAATTAACTTATAATTTGTAGTGTTTTAAAATATTCAATAGGCTCCAAATTATGTAATATTAAAAGTTCACGTTCCCGATAGATGGAACATTAAAAATAAGTGAGCCTAATTCCGAACTACATATTTGACGTAAGATTTACTTAAGCTAACGAATCCAAATCAAGAAAGTAACTAAGATAATTAAGTACAATTACTAAGTTGCTGACTTGTATCTATTGCTACTAATAAAATTAATATTAAGTAAGTAAATAGTATTGTTAATCTGGAATACTTATTTTGATAAATCAGTAATCGCAACGATAAATGAGTCTGCAGGTAAATTCTGGATCGACATTAAATACGTTTGGTACATTGCGGTGGCCTTCGAATACATAAAGTATTCAAAGGCAGTGTTAAGATATGGCCAGTCAAGTGTACTCGGCGCAAGTGCTGTATCGCAGCTTTCAGCAACATTCTTACCAGTCTGTATTATACAAATAGTTTACTCAGAAGCAAATTCCTGTCATAATCTCAGGATGATAAGACGCGCTACTTATTTAACGAAGGTTTATCTCACCTAGATTCTTTCTCGGAAAATACTATGATAAAAATTTATTAAAATTCTTAGGAAGCGACGCTAAATAGTTCGGTTGCGAATTTCGTTATTTTATAATATAAATAAATTCTCAGCGTGGCTTTCGACACTGGTTGTACCTAGTATTTGCGTTCGTGTAAAACCGACATATATTTCTCCGCGACAGACGCCTGTCTTTGTGTACAGTTTATTAGTTATGATACATGCCATAGCACAATGTCGTTTTGTATAATTACAACACGGCGAGGTCCCGACACGAATGTTTTTTGTCTAGATCTGCACGTCATTTTCGGTCAAGGCGAGTGAAAAGGTTGACATTACCCTTTTATAATGTACATACATTAATTTAATGTAAGGGATGTGTCATCCGTTTATTTCTGTAAGTTCGAATACAAAGCATAGTTTTAAAATATTGAATTCGTTAATCTTTTTTTATTAATATTCGACTGACTTTGAGACATTGGCAACTTTGAGGATTTTTGTAGCTAAAATTATTATAAGGTTGTACTTACATATGTCGAGAGCATGCATCGGTGAGGCCCCGACGAGCAGCAGCAGAGCTACCACACACAGCACCATCGCGGCTCGCTCACTTCACCATTCTACCCTCACACCTCGACTCTACAACAAAATACAACAACATGTAAAACACATCCAACATTTCGGAGCGTAGTAGAACGCGGATCGCAACATTATAAAAATCGAAGAAAACATAAAACACAACCGCGTCTACCCTTCGATAGTAGTCGTAAATTCAAATAAGAGCAGATCATACGATATTACGCGACACAATTTAACCGAGAATGTGTTATTTTGACATCGAGGTTAGAGGTTTCAGGAACTTACAAGGTCAATTATAAATTACAAGGAAGGGATAAAACTATTCAAGTAGTAATTCCTAAGTTTAATTGCTTCTCAAAGCTTAATGGATTGGGGAGAGCGCAGCGTCCAAAGATGCGATGCAAAACTAAAGATATTGATGTAAGAGTCCGGGAGTGGCTTGGCTAGATTCAGTTTCAGCGGAAAGCTTCAAGTTATACACGTTAGACACTCGTCAGTCCCTGCGGCCCTTCAACTGTAAAACAAAAGAATGTCTGGGGATGCCTAACAATAGCGATGTCATTTAGATGTAGCGCCGTGTCAAGGTCTGTAGTATCGCTATGGGCAATGCGCATTCTGAAGTGGCCATCACAACACGACAGTCTCATAAGCCTGTATAAAATATCAGGCGTATAATATATTGATAAGCACTTGACGGGACTAGCGTCGGTGTACCGCGATAATACGCTAAATATGAGGACGGTCGGGCGAATAGGGCCGCCTTCAAACCGCTGTAGCCTTACCTAGCGATCTCCTATAGAGGAGTACGTTACTCGTAGTTTAAAAGACAGACACATTTACAAACAATAATCAATTACAATAATTAGCCAATATCAATTAAGTTAATTACTTTTACCGCGCAGAAAATTAAAGGCATCACGCTATAATGTAACGCTTGTTTACCTAAGGTAATAGATTTAAATTTTAGCCTTTACTGATTCATTAAACATTGAGAATTGCCCGTGTACTTAAGAATTATTTGCCCTAAAAAACAATATATTTATTCTTAATAACATTCTACAAATTCAAGCTGTACATAATTACGGTATGACTAGAAAAATACAAGGTAAAATAAGTAAAAAAAAGCACTAATTTAATTTAAATAACACTACTAATTCAAACAACGAAATCAATGTAACGTTTCTAAAAAACACTGTTACAAAATAAATATCAACTTTGTTTTTTTCTTAATGTATGTATAATATTAAAATTAGGTAAAAGCTCCGGCGCGGAGACGACGAAAATGATTTCAAAAAGTAAAGGAGATACGAGTGCAAGTACCTTCGTCGGTACATACAGCCTTGATAGAAATTCCGATTTCGTACACCAATGAAAAAGGAATGTCAACACAAAATCCGAGATTTAAAACGAACGAGTTGTATACAAGCTGCTGTCTAGTTTGGGTTCCACATCACCAACGCGATACGATCCGATTTGATGGTGTAGCTTTCGTAATCGATTTTCAGCACATTAATTATTAAACACGTAAGAACACGCACCGAACCGTTACTTAACTAATTATTTCACGACCGAACATCAACAAAACAAACAACAAACAAAGCATTAACTCGATATTTACTGAAACTTTATTACATGAGAATTTTATTTACAAAATAGAATAATAAAATCCAATGAGATTTATCAGCAATTTCAGAGCTTATATAAATTCATTTTATTGCCGACCATGAATCGAGCACGCAGCTTTACCCGCCTAATGCTCTTGCATAAATAATATCACTATCGTTTGTTCATTTGAAACGAAATAAATAATAAGTTTACCAACAAAACCAGAAACGTATCTAACACCAAACAAACCAAATAATACGGTGCCTATTAAATGATAATATCGTAAGGATGGATGCACTTATTGTGTTTTATTCGCATGAACAAATACCATTCATAGTCTAACACACACACAATTGCTGGAAACGTTTTGTAAACAGGCAATCAAATATTTGTCGTGGGGAGGGAACAAGAAAAAGGGCGCCTTCGCGAAAAAATGTGACGAAGGCTGTTACAAAGAAAAATAATTCAAATGGCATTATGCAAATTCAATAAATAACTACAGAATAAATTATAAAAATGTAAACAAAGTAATTAAAATAAAATAAATAAAAATAAAAATAATAATAAGTATTATTAAAGTTTGAACTAACAGCAAGATCCGCCGACAGTCGACACCGACGGAGCAGTTGTGTTTCGGGCTATGCACTAGACTAGCAGACGCGTCAGGCAATCCGCCGACGGCCGAAGCACGACTGCGCTAGTCAATCAGACCTGTCTACGGGAAGGTACGGGACGCTACGGGACGGTGGACAGGCGATATCCAATATCATATAGCGATACTTCGTACTACCTGCCTATCTAGAGAAGTGTTGTCTTAACGATCTCTATTAGTAAATGTTGCGACTTTTACCTTTAAAATAGAGAGGCATGAAATGATTAAATTTCTTAATGTTATTCAACGGGGTTTTCAGTTAACATTATTTGAGACTCAGTCACTAATAAATTTCTTTAGTAAACAAATAAAAGAATAATTTGCACAACAAGAGTCAAATTGGTTTATTAAGGAGATATTTTACGTACTAATTTTTTTTTAAATAATATAGGTACATGCCATGATATTCATATTGGGTACAAATTTTTAGGTAACCAAAAATACTAAAATTTTAAATTATATACATAATATATGTAGAAAAAAGTATGACTTGATACTTTCTTTTAATTATATAAATCTATCGTCAAAACAAAACAATTGAACAGTAAGAGCACAAATTCATCAGAACATTCTTTAGTAGCTCGGTTACATTAATTAAATCTTTAACAACAGAGAGCGGAATAGAACGCACATTCCCTTTGTGTTAGTTTGCTTAAAACAGTATTGTACTACAAATACTTTCTCAAATATTCAGGTGCACGTTAGAGATTTTGACTATTTCATATTAAGGTATTTCGTGCATTCAATTATAGTCAGCGAACTTATGCACGATATTAATTATTGTGAGCATTATGAAGCGAGCTCTCATATCCCAAGCGTTAGTTTCATATTATTTGTTCAGAAAGACGTTTCGTACCGTGCATTTGTGTGGATTTTGTTTTGCATTTAACAAGAAGACTGTTTAGATTCCGTCCTAACACCAACAAATTATACTAAAATGCTAATAAGGTCAACAAATCTCAAAATTCGTTAGCACAGTGAAGCAGGTAATGGTCGCCTATTACCTCATTTGCCGGGCAAACTCATTTCGTTTAAGAACTGTTTGGTTAGCGTTTCGCAAAAAAAGTGCAGTATAATAAACGCTACGGCCACAGTCGTGTGCAGAAAAATGATAATGTAATAAAATTACCAACGGAATCCGAAAGCCCGGGTTATAAGAAATCGCGTGAGAGCTAAACACAAGATTATCGTACTATGATAAAAATAAATGGCATGTACGTTGATTCCAAATTTAGTCCTAGTATATTTTCTAGAATATTGCATGAAAACTGTTATGTGAAAGCCTCGATAAAAAACATAATACAAGTCTTTTGGTCCATAACACTGCGTTGGTCATTTAAATATTGAGGAATATTGCCGAGCAAGATACGGTGGAACCAATAACACAATTCTGGGTAGCGGCCAATGTCCATGTCGAACGATGCAATGCATTCATGCGGGGTGCATAATTGCGTTATGGAAAAGTTCAGTTGACAAGCTAGACGTGCGTTACAGTACAGATCTGCGTGATTTCGTCAATCATAGGTTGCGAATATGAAATACACCTGAAACTTTTATGAAAAAATCGATCGGCAACCGTCGTGCCAAAAATAGTTTCACTAAAGCATCTCATGGACAAGCTTGTAATATAAATGGCTATATTTTATTCTGAGCTCGATATCCTTAGCAAATCTGTTCCTGGAATCTGGAGTCTATATTTAGATTTGACTTTCGGTAAGGACGCGCTACCAATTGTATAGATCGGAGTACGCACAATTTAACCTGTTCTTCCTATAGAAACTCAACAAGTTTCGGGAAAAAACTGTCGACCACAACCACTCTTTGAAACCAAAAGCACCTTTATTATTTAATCTGTTGCCTCTACTTCCTACTTACACATGGTAAGCCAGCATAAATGCGAAGTCTGTGGGTGGAGATGTCCGTCCTTCTGGTTGTTTTGTATATGTAAGAATCTTATTAATCATTAGTCATAAGTAACTGCCTTTTTTTACTCCTACGTACTACATCACTATTGAAGAATTTCTTATCTCTTCATTACTCAAAATTAATATCATTATGCAAAATACACGGTCTCACAGTCTACACGTTCTGTCCATGCTACACCATCATCTAATATAACCTATATATCGTTCAACTGGCTATTCAAAGAACATTTCCATGCTTAATTTATTCCAATAATTGGATTTAAAGAGGATTAGAGACGTTTTTGACATAAATTCTTTAAGGATTCCTCTTTGAATATTCACGTCCCAAAGCTATTTCGTGTAAATAAAGTCTGAGTAGAATCGATTTTCGACAACAGTTGCCATGATATAGAAAATACCTGCAAATTTTATATATTTAAGGTATTATTACTATTAATAGTATTATTATAATTAAGTATTCATTTTATTCTCTACGAGTACGAGGAGTTTAGGCTTCGAGTTTATTTGCGTAAGAGTTGCATTCAAGCAAAATACGTCGCTAATCACCACATATATTATCAGATTAGGGACATAATTAACTGACATGCAAATTATACATGCTAAATATAAATATAATGCCAATGGTACACGGTACTGAGCAGTGTCCAGTTATTAATTGGCACGCTGTGTGACCACGCCGTCCACGATACGTCAACACGGCTCAAAGCGACATGCCGAGGTAAATAAAATGAAATAATATTTACTCAAAAAAGCGCAGTCACGCTGATAATCGAGCCATTAGCACGCTACAGAGGCAATTTCAAACAAGCTACTATATACATAAATAATAAACGTAATTAATACTTTCTTATTTATTTTTGTATGCGTGCGAATGCAACAAGGATTGAGTAAGACAATAAAATACGTAACATATCAACTGCAATTTTCGAATTCCCATGTTAACGGGATCAAAAATCATAAGCGAAATATCCGACAAACAGATATTTTCTTACCAACTATCGGATGAGCCTTTTATAATGAACAACAAGTCGCATAGGATTCAAATAACATCAAAGCACACAGTTTTACAAAGAAAGATGTAGATGGTACGATCGGATTAAAGTAGATTTAGCGAAAGTTGGTAACTTTTAACGAGGATGGATAGAGTTAAGTATTCGAAAGATATAGGACTTTGCTGCAGACGTACGATTGGCCGTTAGTTTATGTACCTAATGAGAGTCTTCGCTCGTTCTAAAGGGATGCGTTATATCTGTAAAGAAACTGAATGTAACAGAATACATTCAAGCAAATCTTTATATTCTTTAAGGTGAAATTTTTGTCATAAGAGATTGTGAACACAGTATTAAAAATAAAGTACAAATTAAATGATTACCCAATTTATGGAAATATAGATATAAAATATTAATTATGTAATTAGCCTGGGTTAAGGCCTTTATTCGTCTGCCACTCGAAAGCAGGTCTCCTTGTGGTTATAATAAAAAAAAATCTATCTATACAGTTATCTCGGGTTCGCTTTGACTGCTTCACTGGACATAACAAAGTTGAAAGCCGCTCAATATGAACGTAACTTTAATATAAACTTTTCTATATATTATTGAGCAAAGCTTAATATTGAACTAGCAACGGAGGCGCTAGAGCGATGAACAAACCACTAACATCTAAAATCAATTCGCGTTCAACTATTATTCAACTGTTTTCCTTGTTAAAATATTAGAACCCTTTGAATAATTAAGCACTAACTTTCGCCCGCGTGGTCGGTCATAGAGGCAAGGAGTAGCGCGTCCTTTCTTGGATTTCGAGCTTTTACGGTTAAAACGGAATCCTATTACTAAGGCTCCGCTGTCACTACGTCCGTCCGTCTTTCTGTCAGCACCCATCACAGTAACTACGACAACTAACAGTATAAATATTCAGATTCGTGTATAAACAAATAATAAAATCGAATAAATCGAATCGAATAATCGAATCTATCTCCATAACAATGTTATCAAAAGCGAAATCAAAGTGACTGTAATAAGCAGGGATAATAGTACTTCTAGTTAAAGTAGAGTAACGCGTTTAATTAAGGGCCAAAGGTGTTTCGGTAGATAAATGATTTGGTTCATGTAATAGCCATACGGTGAATAAGCTCGGTTATCGTCCGCTGATTGAAACTAGCCGACAACTCATTAACTGGGCCCTGTTTTTGACACGGCTAATCAGAACCACTACATGTGTTAGTAAATTCACTATTATTTTGTAACATAAGCTCGTTTTATAAGCTCGTATTGCGTTTAGCTTTTTTATTTTTTCTAAACTGTGTGCGGTCTCCTTTGTTTTGTTCTATGTTTATGTATTGCCAGTATAATGTGGATATGAGATAATAATATAATAACCAATAAAATAAAGTCTTCGGTGCATCGTAGGGAAAATTGCGTTGTTGGTAAAAAATCTCGAATTTATAGAAATAAAATAAAAGTCAACTTTTAATTTTAGTACAAAAGTAATACTCTTGAATTGGGCAGTACGATAGGCATCCGTTTTGAAGGTAATATTTAATTTGGATCCTATGAATACAACTCATTTCTTAATTAAGCTTTAATGCTGAAATCTTGTTATTTAAGAAAAAGTTTTAGTTTTTTCATAAAATAAAAACGAGGTAGTCAATAGTGCATCAGGGAGCGTGAAGGGATGAAAATTACTTAACTAATGGGAAATCTCCGTTGCGCTAAAGATGAAGAACCGAATGAAGAAGACGTAAGTTACGCTTTTATAGCAACCAGCAATCTTTTAATGATTTAAAAATTCTTAAAAAAGTTTATTGGAATCCTTTTCCTGCATCATAGCGCAATCATTACAATTATTAATAGTAGGTATGTTGTAGAGTAAAAAGTAAAAAACAGACCACTGTGGAAACATCAACTTTCTTTCATTCAAACTTCCCATCTCCCAATTATTATGTACTGTATGGAGCGTTTGAGGTACACGGAAATGGAAAAAACTCAAAACAAACAAAAATCAAAACATCTTTCATAAAATCCAAATAGCATGATTTTGAAGCAAGCTAATAAACATTTTCTTCTTTGAGAATGTGAAAATAAAAAAATCACAAACGCTGCATAAAGCGTAGGTAAAGAGAAAACAGAAACTGCTGGCCAAGCTATTAAAATTTGATTGAAACTGTTGCCTTTAGTAGCAACTCTGCAAGCTTCGACCAAACACGAAAACAAATATCAAATACATCCTTTAATGTTTGGAAGTACTGAGATTAATTACGCGTTCTAACAAACTAAATAGGAATAACATAAAACTAAATATTGGCAGAATGGGTGAAATTAAACCTTTGCATATTTGCACGCAATGGGAATAGTAATATTGCAGAACAAACTTTCGAATAACATTTATGTGCATCTAAGCTTATGCAAATAAATGTTTCAAACGGACTTGTTCAAACGCGGTAAGTCAACACATTTCATTTCCAACTAATATTGACTAGTAATTACGGTATGAACAAAATTAGTTTCGACATCATTCCCAATTAATGTTTTTAAAAATGTATACTCGTTAGAAGTAGGTCGGGAAACGTTGGAAACTGGCTGAAAGTTTATAATATGATGCAGTGTGACATAGTGCGCGCTTCAGAAAGAACTTCGCATAATATAGGTGTTCATCCTCGCTTCGAAATACGTCGAATCACATGGACAAACAAGCGCGCATTTGACTGCTCTCTTAAAAGGTCGGCCCGGGAATTGGTTGTCTATTTATCTTGCACAAATTCCGTTCCAATCTGTTCGAAAGTGTGAACTATTGAGCTGTCAGCGGATTATTAAGTTATTGGAATAATAGAGGACTTTTAATGAAAAGCACAATACTGCGGTAGAGTGTTATTTGATTCTATTTTCATTTTAACAAGTGTGTCTTATTTCAAATGGGATTTTGAAATGATGAAATAATGTAGGTACTTTTTATTGTAAATCTTAAGCAATTCGTGGTTAAGCCATGTACATATACGATTATGTACGTATAAGTAGACAACGGATTACACTAATGCTGTACAGCGCTTTAGTATTCGTATCGGATTAAAATAATGCTACATGTATATTCAATTTAACAACTATAGGAATGAACACTCAGTTTACTTGTAAGTTTATATACCTATTACGTTGGTATTCTTTTCTTTTATTTTTAATAATTTATGCTTTTATTTATGCGTAAACTTCCACACGATTTTTTTCGTGGGGAAATTAGAACTTTAATAAGTCATTGTTACTATACAGTATAGTAGGTATGTCAGGCAGTCCACAAGAGGTACAATGTTGATAAATAAAGGATTTTAAGTCAAACCATTAAGGTTGAAATAATACAGCATCTATATTTAAAACATCTTTTGAAAAATTACTTTTATTTTCCTGCTTACGAAGAAACTTTAATGTGTTTTCCTCGGTGTCAGTGTAAAATCGTTAAACAAAACGTACTTGTTTTGAATTACAAATATCAACCAGGATAGTATGATCAAAGTATGCGAGGAGGCTGATAGCTATCTCTTCAACCATTGTCCAACGAGCATTGTCAATGTTAGTTTTAAACACTGTTTAATAACGTAGGTAAATACTTAATGCCACGATAAGGCCTGCCACTAAAGCTAGAGGTACTTAGGCACATTTTTTTTTTAAAAAGCAGCCCACACATATTTTAAGTTTAAGCTTTTCGGATATGTCGAGGAACACTCGCACATGATTTACCTTGATACTAAACAAACTAAATTGAAATCGCTGAACCCGTTCGGGAGACTTGATGCCAGAAATAGACAGACAAGTAAAACTTATAACCCCATTTTGGGTCGACAGTCAAAAAATAAGATCTTCTTTAAGATACCTTATTTTTTTAAGCATAATAGATGCTTAAAAAAATAAGGTATTGCAATACGCGGTGTACGGTGTTTCAATTCCACATCAGAAACGATCGCAAGAGGTGGTAGGCCTTAAGGGCCAGCTCATAACGATCATTTTATCGGTGGATAAAGCAAGGACTAAACGCGAAAAAGAGTAAAGCGGAACAAGCGCAGGCGATCGCATGGCTCTGACAAAGGGGGAGCAAAGTGTTCTTGCTTTTAAACATCCGAAACTGCGCGACGCGGTTTGTGGTCAAGACCACAGCAGGAGGTAAGTGGATGAAGTTAAAGAAAAGTATCTCGTGCCTCGTATTTCTGAGTAAAGTAATTACAAAGTAATGGTGAAATCGCAGTTGTGACAATTAGTCGATAAGCGTCAAGCCAACGCCAAATTTTATCGTGAATATGCCTTTCTAAAAGAATGTTTCACACTTCGCTATCGCGCCCCACAACTTCGGCGCGCGGCGTCGTTCTAGTTTTAGATTCGTAAGTCGGCTTCAAATCTCTGTTAGAAAGCCTAGTCTAGCCTCCACCAAGGGTTTGGACGAAAGAGAATAATTGTATGATCGTAAAAGTGCTAGTTTTTGGCGACCCGCCATTTGACTCCAGTCACTTGGAACTACGCCAAAGGGTTTTAAAGGTAAAGGGAAAGCGTTAAGAAGAAACCTGGCCTTCAAATTGAAATCTTATTTGCCAACATGGAAATGAGGAACCATTGTGGAGATATGCAACTTGCAGACGTGCATAATCTTTGCCTTGAAAGGTCTCAGGTTCGTACTCAAGGCACACGATTTATCGAATATTGCTCGGTTTAAAAGATAAATATCACAGCTTCCGTGATCGGATGTGTGGGTCCTGCGCCTGATTTCTCTTCGGTCGAGTCTTATTGCGGTTAATCCGGGCTAAGAGCCAAAATGTACTGAATGTCCTGTGTGCACATTCTTGTGCACAAGACTAGGTGCTGCACAAATGTTGGTGTTTAGTGACTCGCCGCCATGGACGAAAATTGGGCTTTGACTTACAGTGGGATAAGCTTACTTTGGAGTTACTAGGGTGACATTCATACTAAATTTCAAGGTACATCAATAGCATAGCAGTGGTAAAAAGCTTACTTTACATGAGGGCACATTTTATTGTGCTACCTGCATTGCAGTCTTTTAGAACACCAATTGCTTTGCATTTGTAACTATTTAAACGGGTAATGTAATCATTGTTGGAAGGTAACAGCGAAGGTACTAAAATAAGTTGATGTGGGCAGCTTATCAAGTATTATATATCACAGGCTTGTAGACTTCCCTTTGCATATCTCTCAGAAAATATTATTTCTTTAATATGAAGGAAAATTCCTTTCTGATTACTTGTGGCCTGTCGCAGTAATTTAATATATTGTAATAATATTGTCTCTTAAAGTCAAGGCTAGTTTGAATCATCATTTTATCAATGAGGATCAAGTTGGTTATTTATAACTAGTGAGGAAAATATTTATCTGTAATGAAAAAGAAATATGTGACTGAGGAAAGCTGTCTTAACCTTCCTGATTTACAGCTCTGACTATCGTGGAATATATAATATCTAATATATAATAATATCTTGGATACATAGAAGATATAATTTTTTATAAGAATTCTTCTGGTGGAAAAATATTGCTGAATATACACTTCAGCACCTAAAGGGCTAAATTTAATTCCAGAATGCAGAAAATAGGTAGGTATCTGTTGCATTGTTGCTCCTAAATAGATATATTTTTTTGGATATTTTATTAATATTTCTAACTTGTTAGTAATTTACTATTGTGAATTAGTCTTAATATTATTCTGCTACCCACAAAAAAAGTAGACCATAAAAATGGTAGAATAAGTAATCAATGAGGTTGTTCTTAAAGTGCTTCCTTGTTTCGTTATTTTAATAGCCATGAGTCATACTTTATATTTATAATAATATAGCTGTTTAAACCATCTTATGAAACATGCTTAGGTCAGGATACAACAAGAATTCGAAAGCTTAACTTTAAACAAGGAAAAAAAGTTTTTAATATATAAAAATAAACAAATATTTTTTGTAGACGTTCTTCGTACATTACGTTACGTTTAAAGTTGTCGAGAGTAAAATATCTTTCTCGTACATGTATAGTTAACGTTAAAGCTTTAATAAATTAAAGGGAGAGTGCAAGCGCAAGATAATTATGACCCCAATAGAATTTAAGGTTCAACACGCAAGGTAAACATGAAGGTTTTACGTAAATAATTTACAGTATACAAAAAATAATCGTATAGTCAAAACAAACAAATAAACCTACTTCTAAATTTATAAATCGTGTAAAGCTTCGTGCAGACCAGCCTATCAATCAACAAGCGCAAAGGAGAATGTATTCGTGAACAAGGAGGGCCCTTCATTGCCCTAAACCCAAGTTATTTATGTTAACGCGAGTGTTGAATGAAACAAAGGCTTAAAGCATTCGCAACATAACATAAATAGTATTGGAAATTATTAACATAAAAAAATACATTTTATAAATATTGTATAAACATCATGCAACGCACCTTCAAGTGCCAGGTACATAGGTGGAACCCGGTGACATGGGGAGTAAATTAACATAACTTCGTCCTTACACTGTTTAGAACACTGGCCATAGTTTATTAATTGTAACACAAAAAGCTCATTCACGACTGAAAACGTTCGACTGACAACATTCTACATATACGTTTAGTTATAATACTAGTACTACGATGAGGAATTTCACTGTACGAAATAAAATAATATAACACCTCCAATTAATCGACCATAGCATAAAGCCCTTTGAAGTGCGTTTGCAAAGCCCGATGAAATGTATAGTCTATGGGTGAATGAACATAGAATTGAAATAAAACATCCATAGAGTGAAAAACAAAGAATGAAGGTTTCTTGTGAAACCGGAAGTAAACAAGAAGCAATTTCGGGGAACAGATTAAATATTTTAGTGTTCAGTGGCTTTGTTTATTTCATTGAAATCACCAACTTTTACGAGGAGTGTTGTATTTGTCAGATAAAAAATGTCTTTAAATGTTTCTCGCTTACCGTTAATAGATTTTAACAAAATATTTCTACCCGTTATACGAGTTTAATAAATATACTTTTAATTAAGAATGTGGTAGTAAGTTTATTTACCCAACTTGTTATAATAAAAATACTAAATTCCAATTGTTTTCGATGTTGATCAGGCGAAAACAATAAATATTTTTCTACCATTCTACTAAAAAATTATTGATATTGTAACTTTTTTGTACAAAAACCGATTTAAGTCTTGGCAACTCAGATCCGGTGTCTGCCTGCCTGCTTTCGATATTGGTTCTTCGTCGTCTGTTCAAATAAAACACCTTTAATAAAAATTGCAATAATGGCCAATATAGCAGCAAAACGTATCAAAAGAGAATTCAAGGAGGTCATGAAAAGTGAAGAGGTGAGAATAATGCATTTCATTTATTGTGTTTTGTTAAAAACAGATACACGACAGTTATAGTTACTTGCACTTTTGTTACATGTCATATTTTTAAGAGAACATCGATCTTTGTGAGTACAAAGTGCGCTCGAAAGTAATGCGATTCTACTCAATTGTAATTTGCAATATTGTTGTAATCAGATGCGTTCCTATCAAATTATGTTACGAATGATTCAGCAGGTTTTATTGCTACCCTACTAACAATTTGTTTGTCAATTGCGTTTATTTAATGTTAACATCATTTATTTGGAAATCACTGTGTCATGATGATTAGAAAGTATATTAATAACTTATTATTAACATAGTAAAAATCACTATCATGAACTAAATGTATGTTTTTTGAGTGAGTAAATGATCAAAAATAATCTTCTTCTTGGCCTCCTTGCTGCATTTTTGCTGTTGCGATTGTGAGGCGGCGTGATTTGTTATAAACTAATAAATATTATAATGCTGCTTGCGTGTGGCCTCTAATATTCTCTAAACTAAAAAACATGTGATATTATAGCCAGAATCATTAATTTGTAACTCAAACATGATAAGAACAAAACATTGTGTATTAATTTGTTTCTAATTAACATTAATTGCTTAATGTGACTTGTTATTGGTTTTTATTTATGAGCTTATGTTGTTGTTAGGTTTAGAAGTAAAAATAACAGATTAGTAAAACAATAAGTTTGTAAAACTTTCCCCCCCAATCTGTCTGATAAAAAAATGTTTTCAAATAATTTCTGTGAAAATCATCAGTGAACAAGTCAAAGATGGATTGATTCTAAGAATCTAGTTTAAGACTAATCTTTCTAAAACATTCAGGCATTTATTAGTTGAATACAACTTTTGATTACAATAACTGATGTTTGCAAAATAAATACTCAAATATCTGTCTTATCTGACAAGAATGTATCTACTGATGGAAATTGCAACGGCTTTATGTCCCATCCAAATGATACGCAGACATTTTGGCTTACTTTGAATAAACCTCGAGGCCATTCTACAGAATTTATTAAAATTCTATGTCCATACTACAAATACATTATACTAAAACAATGACATTCACTTGTGATAACATAATAATTATTTTCTATTTCAACATAATTACAACCAAGATATTTAAAAAGTAAAAATGTTAATCAGTATCACCAACTATCATATTAGACGCATATAAGGCATGTACATTCAAATGTAATATTGTTGTCTGATCGCTTACATTAATTTGTCCTGTAAACAAGTAGTATTGATTTGTACTTAACTTGCTAATGAAGAGAAATTCACTGCAGTACTAAGTTATGATGTGGTCAAAAATATCCTTGTAACTGACAAACAATGATATATTATCAAACTCTAAAAAGTGTTCATATGAATCAATTAATATCCTTCAACCCATGAATGCAGGGGTTTATTGAAACAATTGAAAATCTGTTATTGCTCATAAATACGGTAAAACGGGGTGAATAGAGAATAGGGTTTTTTAGGGGGTTGCATGAATATTTTCTAACATTAAAATGCTTAGACACAGTTACTTTATGAAATACTTGTAAGTTTGCATATAATATTTATGTTTAGTCTAGTTAAACATCCAAATTTTAACAAAAACTCTGTTTCTATCCACCCCAAAAATCCCTCTATTCACGGTACCTACCATAACCCTCATCACTCATTATTGTCAAAAATCTGTTGCAGTGTCACCACATAAATATATAATAATCTTTGCCTTGAAAGTTGGTAAACATGTAAAAATGGGAATGAAATTCAATGACAATTTATTTATATGTAATGTTGAGTCAGTGTTTTTGGCAACAACTTCTATTTACATTTTGTTTCTTGAAATTTTATGCACTTACACAAACAAACATTAAAAGAATATAAATTGTACATGTTTTGCTCTGATTCTCATTATGTTAGAGAAAATCCTGTTTTGTAAATCTTTTAAATACAAATTGATTCAAATCTAGTTCAGGATCAAAACCTTGTATTGTATTTTTCTTATATATTTAGTAATGTTACCAGTTTCGTTTTACGATTGTATGCTTTATTTCTAAAATAAAACTGTTTTCCTATTGGATTAAAACATGCAGATAAAAACCCTAAAAATGTTGTTTGTTTTCATAAATAATGTCAACACATTTTTTTTTCTTTCTTTATTTACGGGGAAGAAATCTATTGGTTTCACTCACGCAGCAAGGTAAAGAGCTAAAGGTATGTTGGACCCACCATAAAACACCCCATTCCATCCCCTTCTGTCTGCGTTACCCGAGTCGCGGTACTGAGGGGGGCTTGCTATTAAAATACATTATTAAATTAGATTACATGTACCCCTACTCTTCAGACAAAGGATTATAATTATACTTGTATGCCTCAACTTTCTTGCAAAGCAAAGCTTATGAGTGGCAACATTTAAAATTTATTCATGAAGTAGCCCAGTCGTTTATTTTTTTGTTCATACAATTAGGTTTTATTATTTTGAAACTGCCAGTTTTTCATGTCCCCATTTTGAGCTGTGGAATCTAATAAGTTTCATCATACATTTTAATCTGGTGTTGTTCTCCAATTATTAGATACTTATTGGCCATATGCAGTGTATCAATCTGTTTCAATTTAATTTAGCTTGACCTTACGAACTTACTTCATTTGAAACGAACACCTCGACATTATTTTCTTACGATTATTATTCACATTAATGTTGAAAAAAGACGAAATAAAGTAATAATTTTATCATTCCTAATTATAATAAAAAGTTTATAAGTCGGTCAATTACATTGATAAATTTATCTTTAACTCTTACTGAACTCATTTCTGATAAGCATTAAAAAGCCTTGTCACGTGGGACTAAACATGGCCTTGACTAGTTTATTTCACTAATCCTAAAGTAACTATTGCAAAACGATGTTTTAGGTGCAAAATGAACCTTATGCCTTTTAGTAGCGGAGTCTTTACGATACACAAAGCGATGTTTGTAAGTGTATAAGTGCATCTCAAGATTTTGTGACCGCTTACAAATCGTATCTTTATGTATTTGCGTATTTCTGGTCACACGGGCCAAGCTCATGCGTATGGAGTTTAAAAGGCTGCATACATATTTATTAAAGTAAATTCATAAATATTTTCATTGTCGTAGGTTGCCGGGGGCACGATCAAATTGGAGTTGATCAACGATAGCTGGACAGAGCTTCAGGGCGAGATCGTCGGCCCGCCAGACACGCCGTACGAAGGCGGGACATTCCTTCTGGAAATCAAAGTGCCAGAGACATACCCATTTAATCCTCCAAAGGTATGTACTGCGAATGGTTGTGTTAGCACTTCTAAATATTGATTTTTTTTTCTCATTTGGTTAGAAGCTTTATGACTACCGTCTCATCGGAACAGTGACAGAGATTTTATCCTACTGCCGACTACTACTATGACTAATAGCCCACGTTCTAACACTCTTTTTTTTTTCTTACGAGACTCAAGTTTATTCTATTTTATTTCCTTCACAGATTCGCTTCATGACAAAGATCTGGCACCCCAATGTTTCGTCTGTTACCGGCGCCATATGCTTAGATATACTTAAAGATCAATGGGCGGCCGCCCTTACACTGCGCACAGTGCTACTGTCCATCCAAGCACTGCTGTCGGCCGCCGAGCCAAACGACCCACAGGACGCTGTGGTCGCCAAACAGTACAGGGAAGATATAGAGCTGTTCAATCTCACTGCTCGACACTGGACCAATGCCTACGCTGGCGGGCCCACAGCCATCTGGGAATTCAACCAAAAAGTCCAAGTATTACTAGATATGGGCGTCGAGGAAGACCAAGCTAGAGTCGCACTTTCCACTTTTGATTGGGAACTGGAGCGAGCGACGGAGCATCTCTTTAGTTAGGATGATTAATTCAATAACTTGTAACAGCCAGCATTCATGCCAACAATGCTATCCAACTTACATAAAGTCAGTGAAAACCTGATGAAGTATTTTACTTTATCGCATAATTATATTTCTCATATTTCATGTCCAAATGTACTTACGGTGGCGTGTATCAATTTGTGATCTCTTTGTCATTTGCATACAGAAAATTACGTTCTTTAAAAACCCATGAAAGAACGGGATAGATTTGGGGTGATAAGCTGGGCTACAATAATAATAAATTACAAAAAAAAAATCGTAAAAAAGAAAAAGAAAAGTAATAGTTAGGTTTAAACCTCAAAATTTGAAACAGATGTGTTTCATGTTTAGTAGTTGAGTTGTGCTCGACAGTACATAATTTTCACTGTGTGTTAATCTGGTATCTAGTCCAGTCAAAATACACAAAAGTAAGTCGTAACGCAGCCATATTCGCATAGAGTTGAAAATTTGTAGAGACGTTAAAAACTTCATTAAATACGAAATATCAAAAATCCCCATCGATCCCACTTATGCGAAAAAATTTACTTAAATTCAAACATGTAAAATTAAGGTTACTCCGATTTTTTTCGAAAACGGTCAGATTTTTCGTAAAAATAAATTAGACAAAGTTGTAGATCATACAATTCTCTACAAAAATGGACTCACCATTCGTGAGATATCGCGGTTTTAATAATTCGAGAATTCATATTTTTCATAATATGCACACATTTCCGCACCAACTATATGGTGAACAGAATCAACTTAACAAAACACCTGTTCACAATAAAATGCCCTAAGTTACATTCGCAACTAGGAAACAAAATAGCCTGTACACCAGAAATTTCCAAAAGTCGTTAAACACGACTACTTCAAAAGTGTCTGTGCACTAGTTCCTAAAGTCGCTGTATACTATCAATCCAAATGTCGCTGAACATCATTATATCAAAAGTCACTTAACAGTAGTAAAGACAAAATTAGGTTAACGGAAGTATATTTTCTAATGTTCCCGTGTGTTAATATACTTTTGACGCTTATGTTGTTCAATACTTTTGGATATTTCGATACTTACTTACAAAGCAATTTTATTTTATTGTTAGTAATCATACTAATCTATAGTGTAAAATAACTTAAACATAACTCTAATGATCTACGAAGCGCTTATTATGACGGTACTTGTAATTTACTTTGTGCGAATCTCACAAAACCTACCTTTCTTTAATTTTTAGTTTATTATTTCTATTCACATGACTTGGGATAATTTTAGTCTAGCTTATTATTGTCGTAGTCTGAAGTAATTGACACTTTGTGTAAGTGCATATTTGTTTATTTATATTATTGAGATATATCTATCGATAAATATACCAATTATGCCGTATAATGTGCATATTACTGAGCACGTTAAAATGTTTCAGAAAAAATGCAACTTTAATTTTGATATAATATTTTACGTTTTATTACTTACCGAAACTCCTAATTTTGCAGAAATTTCTGATACATTGCAAGAACGATTATGTGACGTTCATGCTCCGTAATATGTACATTATACGGCATAATTGGTATATTTATCGATGGATGTATCTCAATAATATGAATAAACAATTATGCACTTACACAAAGTCTCAATTACTTCAGACTACGACAATCATACGCTAGACTAAAATTATCACAAGTCATGTGAATAGAAATAATAAACTAAAAATTAAAGAAAGTTAGTTTTTGTAGATTCGCACAAAGTAAATTACAAGTACCCTCACATGAATCGCTTCGTAGATCATTAGAGTTATGTTTATGTTATTTATATTATAGATTTGTATGATTACTAACCATAAAATAAAATGCTTTGTAAGTAAGTATTGAAATAGATACTAACGTCTTATTAAATTATTAAGGTCAAGCAAGCTCTGTCCCAAAAGTAGCTGAACAACATAAGCGTCAAAAGTATATTAGCACATAGTTAAGACAAAATTTCTTAACCTAATTTTGTCTTAACTGCTGTTTAGTGAATAATTATGTTCAGCAACATTTGCATTGATAGTGTACAGCGGCTTTAGGGATACTGCTGCACAGATACTTTTGAAATAGTCGTCTCTAACGACTTTTGTAAATTTCTGGTGTACAGGCCATTCTGTTTCCTAGTTGCGAAATTTGGGGCATTTTATTGCGAGTGTAAATAGTGTGTGTAAATAAATGTTGAAATAGATACTAACGTGTTAACTTACATTATTAAGGTCAAGCAAGCTCTGTCCCAAAAGAAGCTGAACAACATAGCGTCAAAAGTATATTAACACACGGCAACATTAAAAATATACTTTGTTAACCTAATTTTGTTCTTTACTGCTTTTTAGTGACTTTTGACGTAATGATGTTCAGCGACATTTGGGTTGATAGTAAACAGCGACTTTTGAAATAGTCGTGCTTAAAAACTTTTGTAAATTTCTAAGACACATTCTATTTTGCTTCCTAGTTGCGACTATAGCTTAGGGCATTTTATTGCAAGTGTAAATAGTGTGTGTAAATAGATATTGAAATAGAGATTATCGTGTCAACACTGTCAACATACATTATTAAAGGTCAAGCAAGTTCTGTCTCAAAAGTAGCTGAACAACATAAGCGTCAAAAGTATATTAACACACAGCAACATTAAAAATATACTTTGTTAACCTAATTTTTTTCTTTGATGCTTTTTAGTGACTTTTGACATAATGATGTTCAGCGACATTTGGATTGATAGTAAACAGCGACTTTAGGAATACTAGTGCACAGACACTTTTGAAATAGTCGTGCTTAAAAAAAATTGTAAATTTCTGAGGCACAGACTATTTTGTTTCCTAGTTGCGACTTTAGCTTAGGGCATTTTATTGCAAGTGTAAATAGTGTGTGTAAATAAATGTTGAAATAGATACTAGCGTGTTAACTTACATTATTAGGGTCAAGCAAGCTCTGTCCCAAAAGTAGCTGAACAACATAAACGTCAAAAGTATATTAACACACGGCAACATTAAAAATATACTTTGTTAACCTAATTTTATTCTTTAATACTTTTTAGTGACTTTGGTATAATGATGTTCAGCGACATTTGGATTGATAGTGTACAGTGACTTTAGGAATACTATTGCACAGGTACTTTTGAAATAGTCGTATCGTTGTTGTAAATGTGTGGTGTATAGGCTATTTTGTTTCTTATTTGCGACTGTAACTTAGGGCATTTTATTGTGAACGGTGTTTTGTTAAGTTGATTCTGTTCATCGATTTATGGTGCTGATTGTAAATGTGGTTTCCCCAGTAGGTGTACTCCAAGATCTATTGTAATAAAGATTGATCAGATTGTAGATTCTATTGATTGAAAAAAATGGCAATATTGCTAATTATCAAAGTAGAAGAGGCTTTTACGTGCTCAATGTTAAATTAGATAATTGTCTAATTCTACTTTGATAATTTAATATTTCTGCGTCTTCATTTTCTTCTTCTTGCAGTATTTCTGTTCGCTGTTCTAATAAAAGGGAAACATCAATTGTCTCTTCATTATAATGTTTAAATATCATTATTAAATGATGCAACGGTTTACTCACGTGAAACTGAGTTCGACTCGCGACCCTGCCGCGTCAGCTCATGATTAAGGACGCCGGTTGGGTCCGAAACAAGTCGGGCAACCCCGATAAATATGCGTTTGTAAACCGTTGCATCCTTTAATAAGGAATCATTCTCACGATAGTTACTATCATCATTATTATTATCATAAATATTTTCATATCATGTGTTTGTTTCGATATTGGACCATGTCTGACCCTGACAGTTGATGCTTACCGGCGTACAAAATAATCCCACGTTTTGACAGCTACAATTTTTACTACAATCCGTCTTACGTTTACAAGAAATAGTATTAAACAGGCGGTAGTAGTTTGAATTGGCTTCAAATAATTATGTTTATTTCCAACCGCATCCTTCCAGGTCCAGCTGATCGCTTAGCCACACTTGAACTTGATAATACAAGTGTTGAAAGGCACAAGCAAATTTTTGAGGTGGACTGGTTGGGGTGGCTGTCCCGTTTTATTGTTCCATACAGATTTTGTTAACCTCAAATATCTATACTTGTTTATGGAATCCATTTCGGGTTCCTTTTCTTATTGCAATGTTGATTCCAAGTTCAATATGAGTCAATCCGATCAAACTTTCTTTATTGCAGTAGATCGTGAAGTACACCAACAGGAGAAACCACGTTAAAAATACGCAAAATGCATTACCTCATAGGTGGTACGGAAATGTGTGCATATTATTTAAAATGTGAATTTTCGAATTATTAAAACCGCGATATCTGACGAATGGTGAGTCCAGTTTTGTAGAGAATTCTATGATTGACAACTTTGCCTAAGTTATTTTTACGATAAAACTGACCGTTTTCGAGAAAAATCGGAAAAGCCTTAATTTTACATGTTTGACCTTGAATAAAATTTTTCGCAGAAGTGGAATCGATGAGGATTTTGACATTTCGTTTTCATGATGTATTTAACGTCTCTGCCAATTTTTAGCTTAGTGCGAATTATATTTTGACTCGACTAATCGTGCTCCCCAGCACTCTGTAGACTATACAACTGAAATGTTTTTTCGAAAGCCTCACCACACTACCTCCCTCTACCGAATTTTCTGCCTATTTCATTTTTGCCGGAGTGGTATTAACACTATACTGCAGGCTATCATTCGCAAAATGTCCACTTCTCAAAATGACTACAGGTAGCAAAATGTCCCTTTCGCAAAGTGTCCCCTTTGTCAAACGGCAAGATCCAGTAGGTGTACAATACAGAGGGGTACTGTATTAATGTTTATCACTAAAATATGGATAAGTGCATGCGCATAAACTAAAATAAAAATAATAGAAATCCAAGTTTGTCAGATTTATTGTCAACCAAAACATCAATTACACACAAATTATACAATCAACAAATTAAACTTAAACAATAAAAGCAAAAAAGTAAATGTCTACGAAGTTTGTCAGATTGAATTTTGTTTTGATTGTATTATATTTTGTTTATTATATAATTTAGACATCTTTTTTGTATTTTTTATTTGGGTTAAGTTTAATTCGTAGATTATTTAATTTATGCTAATTGATGTTTTTATTGATCTTAAATATGACAAACTTGGATTTATATAATTTTTATTTTAGTTTATACGCATGCACTTATCCATATTTTAGTGATAAACATTAATACAGTACCCCTCTGTATTGTTCACCTGCTGGCACTTGCCGTTTGAGAAAGGGGACACTTTGCGAAAGGGACATTTTACTACCTTATAGTCATTTTGAGAAGTGGACATTTTGCGAATGAGCCTATCCTGGGCTATGTCTTTCCTATTGCTACCTAGTTAAGAAATAAAGCGTGTATTTTACAAAAAAAATACCTAGTGTATTTCGATTTATCCTCAAATAAATCGACGCTCGAATACAATAGACGTACAAGGCAATTCCTTCAAAATGCCACAAAGAATCCTTCAATTGATGCTAGCCACTGTGCAGCAACTCCAAATCCTTTATAATATATATATTTATCCAACGCATATTGCGTGTTTGCTAATATTGATTAGTCCTTAGGGTTATTTGAAAAATAATGTACTTCATCTTAGTTTAGAACCGCAGCATTCTGTAGAAAAAATAAACTGGCTTGATGAAAGTCTAACTTACATCAAGATCTGATTTGAACAAATCTGAATGTTTCCAGAGCTTACTTATATAAAGAATTAGGTATTACATATTTGAAAAAGGATTTTTTACGGGTTTATTTCATGAAATTAAGAACGATTTATTTACAAACCTAACTTATACATTAAAAAAAACGATAAAAAATCTAAAATTATGATAATTTTGTAACGTGACAAATCGCGTACTATTCCAATTAAAATCTTCCAAACCATATATTTACATATTTAACATAAACGAAACAATATATTCTGTAATTAAGTTAAATGTCATCACTTTTACAGATCATATGTATAATTTTTTGAGCTCGCTGGAGTAGACACCATACAGTTTGCAAAATATATGTCCTATCTACATAACATTGAGTCAGATCAGACATTTCACAATCCGCAGTATAATCGACTTTCGAATTTGGTCTTCAGTCTCGATCAGTAAAAATACCATCACACGTAGCATAGGTTTTAGATATAATTATTCAATTTGTCATTAATGTGATGTAATTCTATTGATAACCAATATGATTACTATATGATAGTCGTAGTGAATGTTAAGACATTAGGGAGAACGCGAGTGACCGCTGACAAGCTGGGCTTGGATCTGTTACTCAATCACACAGTATAGGACTGGCCTCTGCGAGTATGTTGGCCAGTACTGTGTCTTCAAGCGCTTCCTTTTCGCAAACTGGTCCATATACCCTACTAGTAATAAACATATCCAAATGGTGGCTCAAATACTCAGTGGGTATCTTTAATTTTGATGGTAACTAGCTAGATAATTGTTGGTGACGCTGATCTCATCCCAAAAGATGTCATACAATAACGAACTAGATTTTTATACGAACTGCAACCGCCCACAAGTAATCCAATCTAAAGGGCAACGTTCTTTTTGAAACCATGGTTTATACCCTACTTTCTTAATGTTCACTTTTTTTTACATTTAATATTCATTTGTAGTTTTTACATCTAGTTAGTTTTGTATAGGCAGCTAGGTGGAGTGAAGCCCCTGGGTAAGGTTTTAATGTTGTAACAACAATACATGTAAGAAAATTCTATGTGACTCAGTGTTTTATTTATACAAAAAGCCTATCCTCAATCCATTTCCCGGTTTCCGTATTCCCGATGCCTAAATAGTAACTCATAAATCATAGTAGTTACTCATAAATCTCATAATGGGACTGCGCAGATGAGGCGCTTATCATTACTAAAATGCCAGCTAAAGTTGCCACTGATTTGACGCTGTCTGTCACCAAGCTTTATCTCGTAAACCGTGCTAGAATTGAAACTTTCACCAATAATGTGATTCTTCTGTTGCAAGATACAAGCACTAACAGACGCTAAAACTCAAGTTGCTCCCATAAAGCAAACAAGATTATTTTGCCTCTTTATTGGTACGCTAGTAGGAGTACACCTAATGTCTTTGAATGGTACAGAAACCGTAGCGAAAAAAATGCATTTTTTTGTACGTAATCTAGAACAAAAGAGGTCATTTTAAAAGAAATGTTGGATCTATCTTTGTCGTTATTCCACGTCGTTCCTTTTTTTGGGAGCTCACTTACTACTCTACATCTAGCGTGGTCCGGCCATAGTTACTTTTAATATGTTTGTTCTATTTAACAAATATGGACGTATACCTAGAAAGGTACATGGGCATATTGAAGAACAAAACTACGTTGACCAGCACAGTTAGTTACAGAAGATTGCTAACACAATCGAATTTAAAACTCTTTCCTACGAGATATGTCCAGCGGAAAATAGTGGGACTTCACTAAAATGATACATTGGCATTTGGCATAGATACTAGTGACTTAGTGACACACCCGTGGGACTTGTGAGACGGAGTCGTTTCATTATTTGTCAACGACATGATAGAATTGATGTTTAGTATTATTTGACCATGATGAGTGTTAAGCCTATTTTGAGACAATAGCCCGCGACTTCGTCCGCGTGGTTAGAAGATATTAGTTAAGATTTTTTCTTCGTCCTTATTTGTCACAGCGTGATGGTATATGGCCTAAAAACTTCCTCGATGAATGGTCTATTCAACACAAAAACTTTATATATAAAAGTATAGATATAGACTAGATTGTGTATAGTTATTTACACAATCAGATTGTTTTGACTGTCTGATTTTGAGTATTGTAGGTACGTTGATTTTTCTTACAGGAAATGATAAAATTCTATTAGGACACTCTAGATTTAATTTTACATCGTTTAATAATATGCCGCCTTCACCAATATAATAATTATATTATGAAACCATTGCAATAATGCAAATGTGCGTCAGATCATTAAAATTCTTTGGTAGCCTGATTTAATTCGTTTAGCAAGGATTTCCATAAATGCGTATTGATAGGAACTTAAAATAAGAAAATAATTTCTAGTTAGATGAATTCTGGAATTTAATTTAATCATTTAATATATTTTAAAGAAACATTAGTACCTAGTTTTGGAAATCCTTCTACATTTCGACTCGAGAGAAAAAAAACAAGGTTAAAACTAATTTTTGGATACAATTTGTGATGCCCGTTTTTACCCTTCTGTCAACGTTCCTGTTAACTCTTTTTCTGCTTTAACTTCTTATTTAAATTTGATAGACACGCGGCAGCATGTCAAGCCAAGTCCTAGCTATCAGCATCTGTTAGAATAGTAGGTTCGACTAAGCTACCTACAAATAATATTGCAGACTTTCGCAAGTTCTAAACCCTTATTTTAATGTTCATCTCATGAATCATGATAGACAGTTGATTTTACAGTCACCGATCAAATTTCTATTACCGCTTATTCAAAATAGAGACATTGCCACGTTCCGTGAAAAAAAATGAAAATTTTGTCATAAAAAAAACATATCTGCAATAATGAACCCTTCGCACGCGAGTACCTTAGACGCTAGTCCGACTCTTACTTAGCCGGTCTTCCAATCCCGATTTTTGGCAAAATACTATTTCTATTCTGTTGTCGTTACACTGTTGCCAGAGCGGTCGTGGTCGTCATAGCAGGGGTCATGACATCTATACTGACACTTTAATGTGTTTAGCACATCAACTCCTCTTTGACCTTTTCTTTGTCTATTTTAAGTATCGGTCAAGAGGTGCTTGATGAAGCACCTAGGTACTTGTGTTGCCACATTTTTAATATGACATTTGTGGGAAATATAAAAGGTTAAACTCTTCATCCCGTAAAGCATAAAGAACATTGACAGCAAACTCATTTGGGTTCAAACTATATCGTTAAATAAATAGGTTGGTCGGCGTTACCCGGGTAACGTTTGGGGCAAGTGTAATTAGAACAAGAACAAAT
Source organism: Trichoplusia ni (assembly GCF_003590095.1). NCBI lineage: Eukaryota > Metazoa > Arthropoda > Insecta > Lepidoptera > Noctuidae > Trichoplusia > Trichoplusia ni. The sequence goes on along the minus strand of NC_039478.1, from coordinate 1,307,471 downwards.
GTTTTGAGGTCAGCCACCTCCTCACCTGCCATAACAAAGGACGACTAGGGACACCTTTCATAACTCATTCTGCTATGACTACAATCCTAGTCCACAAACATATGTTTGGTTACCAATATAAGCACCTGTTAATAATGCTTAAGAGTTTATTTTTTATTCTTAATTTTCAAACATTCTCTACGGATACCTTAGCTCTTTCGAAGCGCTTTAAAATTGTGCTAAAACAAATACAACCGGTTTCGGCCATGTTGAATAAATTAAAAGTTTCTGCAGTTAGTAATAAGTCTAACCGAGTGTCCGTGTCTGTGTCTTTGTATTGTCATTCGTACGAACGACCTACCATGGTCTCGTTATCTTCATATAATCTTACATAGAGCTTTATCAAGACGTTTTGAAACTTTGTCGTATGTTTGAAGAAATCAGAAAACCTGTAAGTGCCCAAGTCAAAACTTTGCATCGCAAAATGCAGTCAATTGAAGGCTTGAAATGATGGACTAAATAGAAGGTAGCGACATCTAGCGGCGCGCGTTGTGACTAGAAGCAAGGCTGGCATAGAACCTGCGCGAGAGGCTGCGCCCGCACAGCCGCGCCGCGCCAGCACGCACGCATGAGCAAACAGCGAGCGAGTAACTTAAACAACATGCCAAGCAAGGTATCACTCATCAGTCACAGTTGACGCTACTCCGTGGACGGTGCTCGCGTGCGCCTCTCCTTATGCTTTGCTACAATACGGGGAAGGCAGAGTGCAGAACACATCACCAGAATGTGACATTATAAGTGCACTATTTAGTTAATACTTCCCTTCGCCTTCCCTAGTAACTAACGTCAACAAACTTTTATTACTTTCTAAAACGTATTTAATTTTCCGCGTGTGTCTCGTTCCAAGCTCGCGCCAACAAACGTGTGTGTGTATAAATAAATATTAATTTTATAGTGTGTTAAGTTGTACCAAACATGACTATATCATACGCCGGTGAAGTTCCCAATGGCAGCAGTTTCGGATGTTTCTGGAGGATCCTTTGCAAGTAAGTGTGGAGAGTATTTGTGTGCGAGGCTTTGACCGCGGCCCCGGACTCGCGCCCGAGTGCCCGACCCGCTCTCCGCACACTTCGGCCGAAACAGCTGTTCCGAGCGGAGCCTACACGCTCCGTTCCTGCATGACGAAATCACACTCCGATGGTCCGTAACCATATATTATACATTAACAATAGGACGCCTCTTGTCGACCGCCTATTGTGACGCGCAAAATGTATATGTTTAATTTAGAAAATAACTGCGTCTTCAGTGTGGTATATTTACGGCAAGCAGTTATGAAAGTTGTTATTGTTATGAGGTGTCCTAAGAGAGCGAGGATCATGCGCTAGAGCCGACCTCGGCAGGCGCGGGCGGCGGTGATGAATGCGCACTGCGCGAACTAGAATCGATTCAATGTCTGATCGCGGCTCGCTTGGCCCTGACAACGAAAGGCGGCGAAAGTAACCATGACGCGTAAACCAATCGATTTAAACTTTATTCAATCATGCCTAAGATCACTTGATTACCGATCATGTATTTCTGTTGTTTACTACCAAATTTTCCAAACATCAGTTATGAATATTAAGTACAGAAAACTCCTATTATATCTGATACACACAAAGCATAACTTAAAACAACAAATACTGACATGTACTTTAATCTTCAAAACATTCTTAATTGAATTCTAAATGCTATAATGTCGAAGAAGACTGATGAGGCCTTTGCCCAGCAATGTACCCCACATTCCAGTAAAAATAATAAGTCTAAATGTATAGACTGACTTCATTAGGCACTAAACAAGAAATAATCATACGGAGCCTACCTGAGGCCTAATATGTAAACTGGGTATTATTCAAGTTCACTGCCAATTTTTTCACTATAATACATCCAATAAAGGCAGTGGAACATTCATAAAGTATAAAAAACATATCTGATGTAATATAACAATATCTTATAAGACCAAAAAGTAGTAGCAAATGTGTCTTCTCATGTTGTTAAAGTATACCGTTACGCGAAACTGCTTCTATTTATTTTATTTTTACGAATGGATAACCAAACGGTAAATGCAATAAGTCACAATGAAAACAAATTTGCTGTTAAATGCGTACCACATAACGAAACCCGTCTGTGTCAACTTACGGTGTTAACATTCTATCTGTTTGCATGAATACTAACTGTCTCAATATGAAATCTTCAAATACGTATTATATTGCAATTAACAAGATTTTCATACGTACTAATTTAACATTTACTGTTAGTTGAGCACTTCACAAAAAACACGATATCGTTTATCTACATCAAATGTGCAATTTCATCTTAAATCATCAATAACTTTTTCTGAAATTAACAGTTTTAAATTAACTAGTTCTACACAGCAGATTCATTCGCCCTCGTTGTGCCATTAAATAATGATGTATGTATATGTTATGACATTTTGTCTTACGCAAAAGCCTATCAAAACTGGAAAAGCTTTATTTAAATCGGACTAGTAGTTACTGGGATCACTGACTAGCGTGTCTAAATAAATCCTTCAGCTTCTTAAAAGTATTTAGTGAAGCTGTGACTGCGTATTATAACTAACAATAAAATAACAATTTAACAATAGATACAATGATAAAAACAAAAATACTCATATCCGGGATCGTTTACCGTGAAAAATACTTAGAATTACCAAACTCGGACATATTTTTAATTACCAGTATTATGTCAAATGAATTGTCATTACCGAACTTATTCATGTTTTTTGAAGTACTATTTGTCCACGTACGTAATTGTAATGTTAATATACTGCTTTACAATATGTACGTAAAATATTTGAATTTATTTTTACACAATCGGTTAGTGAGATTCTTTGTTGGTAAACTATGATAATTGTAATGATTTTTCTTAATCCATTTAGTAAGGAAATTTTCCTTATGTGACGATGCATAAAACAACAAATGTACCCAAGGGCGCGTTAGGTACCTATGCAATTAAAAACTCGATGTTGCGCTTGTGATAATGAAACTTTATGAACAAAACATGAAACAAATGAATGCTGAAACATAAAATTATCAAGATGATTCTGTATTCTCTCGTACCTGCTTATTTGTCGCACGAAGCAAACATCCGGTATTTTTAGCATCGTCTGCCATCATTATACGTATAAAGTTGTACTTAGAGACATTAAATTATTTTAATTTTCAAGAAGTCATGCATAGAAATGGTCTTGTCTTGCCGATTGCTATTGGGAACACCTATTGGAAAGACAATGTTGCTACTTAGTTATTAAGGCTTCCCATTTGTACTTATTCGCATAGAAATGTATTGTAAACACTCAAAAGAAGGTAAAAGGGGAAAATATATAAATCACGACCTAATAGGACTCGTATTCAAACTCTTTTGTACAGTAGCCAATGTTGCAGTTTAATTCGGATGCCCCAATGTTTAAGCACCTTGCGACTTACCTTCAAGGTTACCGCAATTATCCAACCTGTATGTAACAAGTTATTGTGTGTATAGCGATTATAACACCTCATAAGAATCCAGTTGGAATCCGATGTGCAAATAAACGGCAAGTGTTTCGCAGACCGGTCAATACCGCACACTGGTCATCGCTTCTGTCTTTAAGATTTACATCTAAGTATACCCAAAGGGTTAGAACACATTTTAACACACACACACACACACATAAATTCCTGTTATATATTTTCTAAACTTAAGTGAATTCATGGAAATAAAATATTGGTTTATTTACTTGCACTCCTAATTCTCTACCCTCTTATTTGTAGGTATGTCTTTTAACATTTAATAGCCCTATTTATGTACTTGTGTTACATAAAACAAGGACAGTGGAGAATAAATTACATTTGTCACATATCTCTTACACGGGATAATACCAAGAGAAGAAACAATATGCTTGTTAAAGGCAACACGGGGATACAGGTACAACATGCAGAGGCCTTGTTGAGAATTTTTATCTAGAATGCGATGCCATCATGCGGGCCATCCACTCTTACTTGATATATACTGTCCAAGGTAGCTACAAACACGGATTTTCGTTATAACACCACTCGACACCACCCCCGAGCATATAGCTCTAGCGATAATCTTTAGCTAGCCAGTGAGACAAGAAAGAGCTGGAAGTCACCTTCAGCGTTCACCCACTGGTGTATTCAGGTCCCGTTGTGGCGTCACTTACAAACTGCTCTGCGGATGTGTGTTCCTACAAAGACTTTCAGATACTTTTTTACTTATAATATCTCAAAATTTCAAAAAGCACATGCATTTGCCTATAATTATAAGACTATAATTATTTTTACTACATGAATTTCCAATTTCCCTTTAAATCTCAATCAACAGCTCTCTTTTCACAGCTACTAGATTCCATTGTTAAACTTTGAAGTGTTAAGTTTAATTTAATTTTGTGTCTGCAATTATTTTGATGAATACTTCGAGAACTGAGAAACAAAGTTTGCTATCGCATAGTAATAACAACTTAGAATTACGTTCATATTTTCCACGCAGATGTAGTATAATTATTTGTCTTTAACCTACTATTAACGAGTCATAATCCAAGATCGATTAAGCAATAGTTTTTTGTTGTTAAGTACAGATTTCGAAGGTCGGCACTGATATTAGCAGATAATTAGTAAGTGTTCACAATCTGTTCGACAGCGGCAGCTATGGACGAGGTCAAAGATATTTGTAGATGTCTTTGTGTTTTCACAAAACATTCTGCCAACAACTGATCTCTGTAAACTTAAAAACATTAAAAACAATCATAATTTTAGTATTAGTACAATGAGGCCAAATTACAAGCAATTTTTCTTAATTTTACTTTATCAGAAAGCAACGATGTTTTTTGTACTATCGCCTCATGCCCTGTGAAGGTCAACGAAGATAGTTAATAGAATGTCAATCAAGTTCTCGATGTGGTCCAACGTCAACGACCACAAGTTGTGCTACATATCACGACCGACGTTGCTTGGCGCCGCGCGTGCAAACTAAATCACTCGTGGATTTATTAATTCTCAACAGATTTTGATGTATTTCTCTTTCAATGTAACCAATACTAGGAAACTAATGGAATTAAATTTAAATGGCATTTTTAACACGTCACACAATTCAATAAAACAATCATTCCTTTCTATATCTATCACCACGAAACAATTAATATTACTCGATTTCCATCTAAAACATGTATTTTTTAGCGCATATCAATGGTATTATGTGTATTAAAAACTCGAAATCTGGTTTCGGTCGCTCGATTAGCGGCAAACACGTTAATCGTACCGTGAAAATATCGGTATGCGTCAAAACTGTCAGGCATACCGCAGTCGAACGCTACTAGCTACTAACTATACTGTTTTCTAGGAAGTTTTTGCCATCATTTGAAAGTGGAAACAGACTTTGCCTATGACATTCCTTCGGTTATTAGAATACTAACAGAGAAAGTTTCGAAGCCGATTGAATCGATATCGAAACAGTGCCATTCTGATTTACATTTTTACTATAATAGGGTATTTAACAAAAAAAATGTTTAGTCCGTAATACAGATTTCCATGTTAAATACGTATTTTTTCGTTTATCTCGTAAACAAAAAATAAAGCTGATACAGTGATTTAAAATCTCGTGTGACGTCACTTACCAGCACGCTTTTTACTAGCAAGTGATGATTTAGCCCCCACCACCATACATTTCATCATCCTTACTTTTAAATAATGTGATAAAATGAAAAACATATATTCAATATTGTTTGATAATCTGTCTGACGGACAAAAGAGATTTATATTATTAGATTTAGTCAAATACCCTTTTACTTTTATAGTTAACGTTTACACGTGTTGTACAGATATCAATAAAACATAAAATTCCCAAAAGAACATGGATAAAAAACATATTTATCTGTAATGTAATACTTGGAATATAACTTGTCGTGCGACAGTAAGTTGTTTATGCCGATCTATTACTTGGAATCTATAAATCGGGAATCAACTAAGCTGATGAAATTGTAAGTGGTTTTGGGAAAGCAACCCACCTGTCTGGGAGGGGAGCCAGCTTCCTCCGTGAAATATTACCAGTATACACTATTAATAGGAGAGACCTCTCTGTTTTCAAAATCGATACACATGTCTGGTTGTCTCCATAGCTCGTTAAAGTGCCGTAAAATGGTTGATGAATAAAAGGCTACTCGGAAGCAAGGCTCTTTACACAGTTGATGAAGTTTGCAATACGAGTATGTACAGGCTGATGCAATATGTACGTATTCACAAACCTTATTTTAAGTGTAGGTACGTTATATAATATAAAATGTTAGTATGATTGATGTAGAAGTTGGTATCTTACTGTTAATACTAAGTCGGTCGATTTTAGAACACTGCTTTTTTATTGGATTTAGCAAAAAGCTATCAGCTTATAAAAAAATACAAATCAAAGGAGTATCAAAAATGTATTCCATTTTTAGATTGTTTATTTTGATTGCATTTTTTTTCAGAAGCCCGCCGAATTCAAGTTGGTAACTGTCCAGACAATGTAGTTCATTATTTTGAAGAAATTATTTTTGTAAAGTTTTTAAAATTGCCTGAACAGTTATATTCTCTTATTATTTTTTTGTCTAAGCCAATAAATGATGTCTGCTAAAATAATTTCAGTTACATTACGATGCATTTCTTGCATAACGGAGTATACCTATCCATAGATTAAATTCAGGCAGTCGAGTCTCCTATTAAATTCGGGACGTGTCGAATATACATAAACGAGTACACAAGAATGTAAGTTTGCCAGAGGCTTGCCTGATTTGAAATTAAATTTGAAATGTTTGAGTTACAAATACTTTTAATCGTTACAAGGAATTTGAAAACGATTCTATTAGTCAATCTTTTATAAAATTGTATAAAACTGGCCATAAATAAAGCACGTACAAAAAAAGTTTACCAATAAAACAATTACGCCTTCGTTTCGCAAACAAAAACCTTTCAAGTTCTAAAGAATATAAAAAGGGTTGTTGCGATATTCATTAATTGTTTGAATATTTGTATGGGCCTAGTGGCTTCTAAGAAACTTCGGTTGCTTAACGAAAAAGTTTGCGAGTTAGTGTAAGGTATTCTGGTCACGACGTTGTACCGGCCTTAAAGGATGTAGTGCCTGATAATGCATACGTAATATGATAAACTAATTCGATAGCCTCCACTTCCGACAGTAACAGGTGTTAAATGTTAATTCGTTCTCCAAATATGACGAAAACGTACGCGGCGAAGTCGCCGGCTCCAAATAAGGATTATCTATTTTGATAAGTATTGGCAGAATCAAAGGCAAGGACGTATTCATTCAATTAGTAAGTCGCGTGGGTCGCTCGCCCACTCGACTCGCCTCTCACAATACTTTCAAGTTTTGAGGCGAGTCGATTGTACTGAGCTGTCCCGTGTGTCCTCAACTAGTTCAAGTAAATAGTTTATGAATTTTTATGTTTGATCTGATACCAATTTATTTGTGGTTAGTGCAGATTCTTTTTTGCCCATTGGTCTCGAAATATCCTTCGTAGGTTTTCGTTGGTCGAGTAGACGTTAGAAATTATACCTATCAATTTGATACTGACTATGAATGAACAATTTATTTAAGTAAAATCTGTCTCTATTGTATACAGATTTTGTTTGTGCAACCCGCGGTTTAGTTTTATCAGATTCTGCATAACGTAAGAGAAATTCTTTGAATTGCATTCTGAAATAAATCTTAACTTAAATTGGATAAAATTTAAAAATAAAATCGCTGTCTGAGCTCAGAGTAAAAGTTATATTCTTTTGTGCCCGTTTAAGCAGAATAGGTATTGAACTTCTTACATCATTTAAGTTAAAACATGCATACCTATCAATTAATAACGTAGTATATTTCGAAAATATTACCTGGTGAACTACAGATGTCTAGAAAATTTAAAAAAACTTCTTAAGCTAGAAAAAATACATGTTTAAGGATACCTTCCTTTGTAGCCACATCCTAACTTATCATCCTACATATCACATCCTAAGAAGAGTAAACCAGGATAATTGTCAAAATTTCGAACAGATCCATTGTCAAGAGTTTTAGAAGCTGTATCGGGAATGTAGGCCGTTCTGACAATTGGCTAACAATTTAATTAAACCCATCCTACGGTCGATTGTAACGTATATCCATTGTCTTAGCATTATTAACCAGTGAGTGTGCAAGTTTTGAAAACTTAAACTACGATATACCAAGCGTGCCCAGGAACGTAAAGGTGATATTCGTTTTATTTACAGAGCACTTGTTTCAACAAAAATATGCTAATAAATTCTTTCCTTTCGGAAAAATTCACCCCGATCCCGATAAAAGTGTTCAAATAATTTTCTGACGACATTCTCAGAATTCAGGAAAATAAAAATAGACGGTGTTTATCGTAAACAATCTTAGTTATTTGTTGATAATAATTAAACCTCTTAATGTCTATCAAAGCGGATTAAATTATATTTTAAATTTCTCAGACTTTGATTTTTTTTCTTGGAAATCGTAGGGCGAAAATATTTCTCTGATACTTCGAGGAATGGAATGGAATGAAATCGAGGATGGAGGAATGTAGCCCGGAAAAAAAAGTGAAGAAAATTCTTTATAAAACTGTTATTTTCACAAAACGAGAGCATATTTTATTAAGTTTCGGAGGATCACTTCTAGAATCATCCGACTCGTGGCTAAGCGATTAGACATGCAATTATACTGGATTTTTTGTCTGACACCCTGACGTTAAACAAGTTTTTAGAAGCCGCCTCGCTCGTAACAACACGTCACGCCCGACCAACTTGGTTTTATTTTATCATAATAAAATTTGAATAATAAATCTACGCGAACCCAGCATGATCCGGGCTCACTGATTATGGATCTTTGTAATCTACGATGGATGATTTTTTTATACTTAATAGCTCATCTACGTATCATGAATGTTTTTGTAAGGCAGTATTGTATGTAGTTTTGAGGAGCGCATGAGGTCATAGTCGTGTAACCGGCGTGTTATCGATGTATAATAACAATTACTTTTCTGAGAATAGTGAATTTATACGCGTGTGTCACGTGTCGACGGCAAGGTCGGCTGGCCAGTCGGCTCTCGTTACGACCGATGGCTTTCTTCCTCATTTTGCAATACGTTTATATAGATTTATGAGTTTACTTTCGCTTCCAGATGGAGAGGCAGCGTGTACAAGCTGGTGTGGCGGGAGCTACTAGCATATCTCACACTCTACTACACCATCAATTTATTGTATCGATTTGCGCTGACAGAGCAGCAGCAAAGGTGAGCAATATACGTTTTATATTTTATGTTTCTTTCCCTTTACTATTCTTTCTAAAAGCTTTTGTGAGAATGGTTCATACTTAATTGATACAACTTCGCCCTACTAGTTTTAGAGTAAACGCGGCAGAATCGCCTTTAGTCCGTTTGCTTTCGCAACTAGTCGGACGATCCCGATAAATACGCGTACCTTTGCTTAAATGTTATTTTATCTCAATTTATCCTAAATATTGACGCATTGTATATTAAATATTAACCAAAAAAATATTAATGACGTTTAAAGTAAAATAAGTTTTTACGTAGATGTTGAGTTTATTGTTATGACTTTTGTACTAAACAATAAATTGCCGTTTTTAAAGCCACATCAAATTGTATGGATGTAACATACATGCAAGGACAAAACAGCAATAAGTAATTATGTATAAAGGGTGGTGTTTACCTTTTTTGCACTTTATTTTTCATGAAAATTAAAATACATACGTCCTGCAAGTGACCTTATCTAAGTTTCTGAATATTTATATACAGTATGTATGAAGCCCTGAACGATCCTTCAAGTGCAATAACTGACTTGGACGTGCTAAAAAAATCAAGAATAATTGCCTAAAGTGATCGGGTAAAATTCTTTACCCGATCACTTTAGACAATTAATCACACACAACACACTTTAGAATAAACTAAGCACTTATTCTGTTTTTTTAGCCATTTTTCTACGGACGCTCGGTTTATGATCATTAAGTGGCATATTTTATAAGAGTGCACTATTTGTGCAATAATAAAATAATTTAATTCTCTTCATTTTCTTCAACACATAATTCCATACACAATGTCTGCAAGACTACTCCTACGTCATAGGCATACCTGCATTATTACTTATAGTATTGTGACTTGATTGTACAATAGCAGGAAAATACAGAAAATAACATTTATCCATTCATTCATGCCAAATAATGAGGCTATTACAGCAATTATTCACAGACAACCAACTGGAATCATGTAAGAAACGATTCATATCGGTGGACGAACACATGACATATGTATGCTACATATTATTATACGTAGATAGTACATGCTGTATATATAACCATATATATTATAATTTTTATTGTAATAGAAATATTAAGTTAACACTTTTTCGCGATCCGTCGCTGTGATTCGGTGTAAGGTGTAACATATTATGTACTCGTATGATGCACAGGCAAAAGCTCGCAAAAAAATAGAACTATAAATATTATCAAGTGGTACTATGCAATAAGGAGTATTTTACCTGCACAAGTCAGCTTGTTGGTTTCCCAAGATTTAGCAAGTCTTTCAAGAATCAGTAGAAATTGCATTGATATAAACATTTGATGATTTACACGTGGGCGGAGATTTTAGATTCCAATAGGTAGTTCTGTCTAGTTTGTGATGTCTTCGCATTAAATTAGTAGGTCTTATAACAGTACATGCTAAATATATAGCAATAATAAATCAAAGAGATCGGTTCAAAAACAAATTCTTAAGTTACAAGGAAGTTGGAAATAAATATTAGTCATAATAAGTTAATCTTTTGCTTGTTTCTACCGATGCGGTGTGTGGGGTGTACGGCTTGGGTGCCGTCCATTTAATTTTGTCATTAAAAAGTGGTGAAGTTTAAATAAATGAGGTGTGGAACATGGCTGTGGTTGAATATATGGGAAGAGGACAACCAGGGGCATTATGGATGCATTTCATGGATTGCGTGAAGGATGTTATGTCTGTAAAGAGCTCTTGTGGGATAAAAAAAATGGGTTTAGGGCAGAGAAATGATGATGATGACTTTGAACACATTTTGCGTGGTACCTATATAACATTTACCGCTCTTTACGTAACATCGCCTATCGCGTGATATTTTCTAGTAGACTATTATTATCATCTCGACAAGCTTTGTTACGCCTCAGCGACAAGCCAGAGGGTGAAGGTGTTGTTGAGAAAAAATCCTTCAATCTAAATATAACCAACCTCCTTTGCGTCATCAATTATAATTACCCCAATGACGTCATCGTCTGATATTTATACTTATTACATGGAATAGAGATAGGTAGGTTGTTATTTTGTAAGCAATCAAGATTATCCCCATACAATTATGACGAATAACATAACCCACATGAGATTCTGAATTGATATTACTTTGCGACATGATACTGACTAATTCAATGAATAGAGTAACAAAAAAATGACTGAAAAAAAATAACACTATTACACCAAATATTATCATAGTCATATGGGCTAGACGCCTAACCTATACACCTAATAAATAACCTAATCTATACCTTTACTTAAAACTGGGTTCTAATTCCAGTTTAAATTTGAACAAAAAAACGAATAATGATGATAGGATGACATAGACTAATTGATAAAGGCAGTTTTGCAATAAACGATTTACCCAATATGTATCTAATAATTTGGTCATATATTAAACATTTGTATACCAAAAGAAATAAAGTCAATAGAAATCAGCTAAAACCATCTTATTTCCTCATTGAATTTATTTATATCTTACTTAACAGTTCCAAACAACGCAACGAATTTCTCTGAAATTTGCCTGTCATAACTAAATGTATTGCGGGTCGGAATTAATTTATGCGTGGACGATGACCCGTGCTCGATTACACATTATAAGGCAAGTTGCTATCGATTTTTCATAAGATTATATGATCTACCCCATCCGAAATGGATTTAAAATGTTTGTTTTTATGCCTTGCGTGCACATTTTTAGCGAGACTTTTAAAAAGATTACAATTGTACAAACGCAGTCCACCTGTTGACATGACCAACGCTTTTAAAACAGTGACTTTTCAGACACTGTTATATTAACAACAGTTGGTGATGGCTTTGAAATTTATATTTTAATAATAGAAATTCAGGAAACATTTATATGCTTTTTAAAGTGACGCAAAAAAACGAACGTGCAATGAAAGAGGTCTTTGTAAAGTTACATTGAGCCTCTAGATTGTGACGTCACAAAGTGTTGCATGATCAATAGTACTCGTTACCCTACGTTAATGATAGACAAAGAGTAATACTAAAACTCTACCTAGGTAGTGTAATAACAGCGGTGGCAACCTAAACATACGTTACTAACATTTTCATTATTTTTTACCTAGAAAAACGAGAATGATTTTGATGTAAACTAAAAAAATACCGCTCTATGTAATTCCACCCTGAAATTATTATGGCTTGAAAATGTGGAAATCTGAGTGGTCTGTGATCAAACTAATGTTTTTGAACAAAGGTTTTGTCAGGCACGTTGACCCCCAGTTATTGGGAAGCCGATCAACACAAACATACCTTATATGAAGTATTGTGATATTATTGGAGGTAAGGGAGTTATTATCGAGGTTTGTGACCTTGTTGTCAGCCAATCACCAATGAATAGATTATGATGAGGTATTGTAAACGAGTATATTTTAAGATGTTTTGTACGTGTGTTTGTTTCTCCTGTTTTCCCCATTTTTTGGAAAACGGATTTGAAAGAAATAAGTCACCCGAATTTAAATGCCAAAAAAATATCTAAGTAATAGGCTCCTTTGCCATAGTAACAGTTAGCTATTCAGGTGGCAGTGCCACTTGCAAAAGCTACTTAGCACCAAATACAATTTCTGAAGAAGTTTTCGTTCGTATCTACTAATATTTTATTAATTCAAATTTTTCATCAAATCAAAGAACAAATTCCAAATGCATTGAAACTATTTAATTAAATAAGCTGCCTCCCTGAAAATCTTCAGCAAATCGAAGAAGACAGATATGAAATCCGTGCAATTTTAATTAAAGTACTTAGTTATTGCAAGGTAAATATTTGTTGCAAGTTAACGCTTGACTGCATACGTCTGGATGGTATCGAAGAGAGCCAATTTATCCAATTATGAGAAATCTTGATTCGGACCAAAGCTCCGGATGTTCGGATCTCCGGATTTCCAGATCTCCGCATCTTTGATTCTTTTGTCTTTAAAGACAAATATCTTCAGATTACTAGTTTATTTCAGTCTTATTAATTAACATGATCAATAAGTATTGGAAAATAAATATTTCTTATACGAGCAGATATTCCTTTGGTTTATATTTAGTTAGATCCCTCGAAAAATAAGCTCTTTTTATTGTTTTTCTGCTGAAAAACTCAGGACTATTAGGAACAAAATTTAATGTAAAACCACGAACTCTGCTAGTATTATACGAAGGCACTGTTTTTGTATAGAGACGCAGGAAAAGGCAGTTTGTCAGTTTTCTTTGTACTTTCCTTTTGGTCGATTTATTGAAATCATTGAACATATTGACAATACATGTTAAGTTTCAAGTAAATGGATGATACGGCTATGATCATAGCAACAATGATAGTTACAAAGCAGGCGGTAGGAAAAAACAGGTCAAGCGGGAGTCGGACTCCCCACAAATAGGCGAACGCAAAAAAATATTCGTCCATTACAATTCTGACCATACAGCCTCGACTTTTATAGGTATGGTTTTGTGTCTCTAATAGTCATAATTTTTAAGCGGCAATTTCGACAGTTCAGCAGATCAATCATAAACTATGGTGAAGTTTTATACATCATCTGTGAAAATGTCAAGTATCTAGTAACAGACTGAAATACAGCTGGTGAGATACGGACAGACAATGGAGTCTTAATAATATGATCTTTTTTCGGTACGGTACCCTAATAAAAACAAAGAGGTTTATCCAAACAAGATTCATCTTTATACGAATATTACAATATAATATCGGACAATGACGTAGACGGTAGGCTGACACAATGACAGCTCTCAAAAGGGATGGCAAAGAGATCTGACAAGTTGATATCTGATCTGATAATGGTATCGCACAAAGAGAGGGCTAGATTTATGTCTGAAATCTGGACAACCTTCTTTGTTATGTATTATAATAATTAGGATTGTGACCTTTTTAATCATGAGGAGTTCGTTTCTAAGCTACTAATACACCAGTTGATCAATCATGGCTAAACTACGCTTAATACTGTCGATATGTGGACGGGTGACATATCATAATAGTTGAAGACGGTACGACGAGTATGTTGACATTATTATCATTACATGTTTCTTTGGTTGATATTGAAAACCTAAATTTTAAACATATAGAATTGTGGTCTACCCATTAAGCCCGATGCCTTCTTCCTAGACCCGAAAACGATCGAACGAACGATCGAAAACGATCTAAAATTTGTCTAAAGAATACATAGTTCCTAAAAATGTTTCCAAATTGTATGATTATTTTCCTCTAAAACGAACACGCCCACTTTTCAAATTAAAATTCAATACACGATTTCAAAAACAAGAATTTTGAATCTTTTTAAAATAGTATTGCTTAAACCTTGTTCGTTTATTCTCATACACAACAATACCCAGTTACCGACACATTTTGTACAGATTGCTCGCAACCTTGACTGAGTGGGACAGTCCCAAGTTTTCAGATTGTATCTAATTACATTTAACTTAAAAAACTTACTTAAATATTCAAGTCTGTTTTTTAACAGTGCTAATTAAAATGATCTTAATTCCCGAGTAATTATGACGATTTTTAAAACCGGTGATTCTCAGTTATGTGGCAACTACATGTATTCTATGTTTTTAAATAAAAAAAATGAATCCATATACATTTTTATATACAAGGAACCGGGGAATCACAGCTCGTGAAACAAATGACGTCACCAAATACTAGTTATTTCCAAAATTATTTTGTAAGTCGAAATTAATCAGCACACCTGACGTGTGACATGATAATTTAATTTTCAGTACATGAAAAAAAATGAGAAAATCCTTTTCATCTTGTAATTTAGAAATTATAAGTTGCATAATTATCGGAGCTTTCGAGATAATTAATGATAGATAAGTATTGTTTATACTTTTGATCTCTAATCTAAAAGTGCAATCATTATGTAGTAGGTACCGATACTACCTATAATATATGTACAAACATTATGTTTAAGTATCTATAGATCTTAGATTAAATTAAGTTTAATTTCTCATCCCTTTGACACTTGCCGACTGAGTACAAGTGTTACTCCAACCTATATAATATTACGGTGTGCAAATAAAGTTTTAGTTGTACAAAGATGTCTAATCCTTAGAAAGTCGCAAAAGCCAAACGACTCGAACCGGACATGTGGTCGAAGGTATAAACCTCATCCGCAGAGAAATCGTTATTAAATGTTCAAGAAAACGTTCTAGGTGTATCTATTTTAGAGGACATGTGAGGTTACTGGCTTTCTCAAAAATAGCTGTCTTACAAAAGTATGGTGAGCAAGGAACGTCTCCTCTCCTTTTAACATAATATATGAGGAAGACTATTTTCCAATGGAAAATGGGTTTTCCACATAGAAAAAAATCATCAAAATTAACTTAAACGTAAAAATATTAATCAATCAGGGAATTTTTACTACTATATAGAGTATTAAAGTGGAGTTTGTGTTAATGAACAATTACAAAATCTTGCTACATATTGTTTCCATTTAAGCTGCCCTTTATGCTAGTGTACCGCCACGCTGCGCCATTTTGGCCGTTCAATATCCTTTGATCAACTAACGACCGCCCTGTTTAAATGTATACAGGACGCTGCAGACTGATGCAGTTAAATTAAAATTTTTACTGCCTATCATAAAAAGCAAATTTTGCCATAGAAATGAGGTCAAGTGAGGGATATGGTAGTAAAATCTCTGGTCTGAACATTTGCCTGATGCTGTCACTAACTTTTTACCTTTATCTACTAACACGCAAAGCGTCCATTTAAGTAAAGACAGTTTCTCCTGATTTTTAGTTAACCGTACCTAGAGACTAAAAACGGATCCTTATAAATGGCGTCTTCTAACCGCCGCCCCAGGACGTATCTCAGAAACATTGACAGCTTAACAGTTGAAGATTTCACAGAACATGTATTTCTGTTTGAGCTATAATGACAAATTGTTGGTATGGAATTAATTTTATAAAATATTCTTTTGAAAAATTTTTGAACCCAAACATCATTCTCCACTTCTTGAAGAGAGACCACTGTATTAGTAACTACGAATTCTAAACTATAAATGCGTGAATCATTTGTTTAGTCTAAGTTTCAGCCTATCCTTTAGAAAGTCACTTGTCAGTTCATGTCCTACATAAATCTAGTTACACTTCTAGTACAAAGAACAGATAAGCGCGGAATATACGTTCAAAATATTTATGCACAGTGCCCGCATGACTGACGATACTGTCTATATAACAAGGTTTTCGCATTAGGCGATGGGAAAATCTGCATAATTATCCATAAATGACCTCGAATAGATCTAATACACATTAATACAAAATAATATACCACAATTTCTTGTCTGAAACTTATAAATAGGTAATATATTAAAAAAAAACGATATATTTATGTGATAAATGATTGTGTTCATCCCACACATTTGACCTAGGTAAGGATCGAACCCACGACCTTTGATTTAGCAGTCTAGGCCACTATCCTCTAGAGCAATAAGCTAGTCGAATAAAGTATGGATGCTTAAAGCAATGTAGCTTACCCCAGCCTTTTGAAGTGGCAGTCGTTAAAAGCGGGTTAGTTATGAAGAAATAGAAACCTTTTTAAAGCCTGAAAAGAAATGGAGCAAAGGATGGTTAGAAATATGTCTAGCTAGTAACAGAGTGAAGAGTAGTCAGTTGTTATATCTTTTAGAAGCAATACCTTGTTTAAAAGCCAAATCGTTCTAATCATCCCGATTGAGTAAGAACTGCCGTGTATTTTATAGACTGTATGGTGAAAATAAAATTTGTGAAAACAATTATTTACAGCACACAAATACAGTGAATTTATAAGATTTTGGAACTTAATTTAAATGGCTTTAGCACATGACACTGCATCCAGGTAACCTTTTTTTTTTAGTTTTTCACCAAAAAGAGAACGAAGTTAATATAAGACTAGACTAGCTGCTACCCGCGGGCCGCCGCTACAAATCAAAAGTGATCATGAACATGAAATCAGGATATAAACTATATTTAGTTTTGTCTAAATCCAGTCAGTGGTTTTTGCGTGAAAAAGGCACAAGCATCCACACATACAAACTTTCGCGTTTATAATTTCAGTAGGATAGTCGTAATCGTAACTCTTCTATAAAATATACATATACATTTATACAAGGTACCTTACAAACGAAGATTTCACTAGTATAAACATTTATCTAGTCAATAAGCAGCTTTCATATGATAACTACAGTTCGTGGTTATCCCGCTCTTTGATAAGATTTACTAGCTAACAAGACCTCAAGACAGACCCTTAAGCTTCTTATTACAAATTCAAATGGTAATCGTATGTCAGTAGGCAATCTGATACTCGAATGCTATGAGATACTGTCGTCATATAAATTTCATTGCTATCAGTTTTACGTCAGATTGATGTTTGGGAATCAATTTGTTTTATCTTGCAGAAATGTTTAGAAAGTACCTTAAGTGGATAATATTTGTATGTTTGTCGTCCGTCGTGATGGGCTTGCGGTTATATGCAGGAGTTGCAGGTTTTATCTGAACGCAGGCAAAGTACCTAAGTGACGTTTTGAAAGATACATGTGTTCTCTTAATTATTGTGAGACACCACTGATAAAGTGGTGAAGGAAAGCATCGTGATCTGGATTCCATATTGATATCTTAAATCCTCAACTCGCATTTGCTTATTGGGTAGGTAGGTCTGAGAGTCTACTTTTTTTTATTCCTATGAAGTGCTTTTTCAACAATATAAATTCGGTTGAACTCTTTTATATGGCAACATTTCCGTGAACCGAGACAGATAGTGAAAAAATGAAATTATTTATATATGTACCTAGCTAGTTACTTTCTTTAGATAATGAATTTTTTTTAATCATTTTCTCCCCTAGTTTTCCCGACAGTGTCTACAATTGTTTCCCCTTTTAATCTTTAGACCTTTCATACATCCTTCCAAAAAAGTATCTATTATATTGAGTTTGGACATCATGCCAAGTCATATTCTAGGATTGTCTATTCTCTGCGTATTTTGCTATCGGCTCATTTCAAACAAGCCAGTTACGAGTATTTCCAAACACGAAATGTTTGTATGAAAATTATCAACATCGAAAATTCCTAACCTCACTTTAGATGGATTAATAGAACGCATACATACAAGTAGATAATAAACAGTAATAAGTCGAATGTACTGTCTGCAGTTCAATGGAGTCCTGTGAATGAACCATCGATGTAGGTACAATGTACTGCATATGTATAATGTGTATGTATGTATATACCACTGTTGATACGAACGAAGGACAATGGTTAAGTTCGCTCAGTGTATACTGTATGTAAAATGAATACGAGGAAGTATGCGGCGAAGCTTACTCATAGTCATAACCTCTTTGAAGAAAGACCTGTGTGTTCACAGTATGAATAATACTCTTAATATTGATCAAAATTGTGTTTAAGATTTTTTTTTGTATGACCTTGACTGTTTCGTTTTTTTTTTTTCTAATATTTAGGTGATTAGGTTAGATAGTAGATATAAATAAAAAATGAGATATTTATTGATTAAAAAGGAAGATATATTTGGTCTTTTTTTAATCCTATAATGTTACTACAATTATGTAGAATCCAGTTGAACGTAAAACTAATAAACAAAGTAATTTGAAATAGCAGCAATTATAATTATATTTAATGTTCATAATTATTTACTGCATCTATTAATATTTTCTACACAAGGAGTCAATCTGAAGTCATTTTCTTATTTCTTAGTCAATTTCCATTTCATTCTGAAATACTTGTATATTTTTAAATACATGCACATTATAGATATAAATAAATAGAACAGAACAAATGATCATGCTCATGGCATAAACCTTTGCCCCGATGGGTATCTAAACCTACCCTGGGTATCAAACCCACGGCCTCGACTATAGCAGTCAGGGCCACTTACCACTAGATTAACAGGCCAGTCAGTTATTTCGATAGGGATTTTTAAAAATCAATTCTAGATCTTTCTCTTCTATAACCGTCTCCAATTTGCTACGTAAACTACAACTTCCAAGACATAAGCATGTATTCTGTTAGTTTAGCCTCCAATGATGGCCAGCCGTGACCAAATGTCGGTCGTGAAGCTTACTGCTAATAATACACAAACACAGAATTAGGCATGTGTTTGTTTGAGGAAAATTGATGACGCAAATCAAAGAAAATCTAATTGTCTATCATACTCGGTGGGTAACCTACTAATATTATAAAAGCGAAAGTTTGTATGTTCCTTTGTTATGCAAAAAATACTGAACGGATTTGGACAAAACTTGGTACACAGGTAGTTCATAACCAGGATTAACATATATGATAGTTTTCATCCCGATTATGTTGTCTTCGTCTTCTAATAAAATATGATTTGTCTCATATTTTATTAGAACACAATGGGACACTTAGGTAAAGGCTAGTTAATTTTTTCTCGTCAAATTTGCTGAACATTAATAAACCATTTATATCTTTGTTGTTGCTTTTATTATCTAATAAAAGCTCATTAGTTTGATAACAGGCGCGTATAGAGAACAAACTGTAATTTTTTCAAGTAATACACATTAGATTTCAAGCACTAAGTAAATTACTTGATCTATGTTCAATAAAATGGTAGCGCATTCCGAAGCACTCGGTCAAATCAGCCTGTCCCGGTATTATTGCAAGTTATTACCATCTTAAATTTGATGTCAAGTATATAAAAACTCATTTTTTATTTACCATACAAATGTACGTCCTTACTGTTAATTAGTATAACTATTTACACGTAAACGTCATGTAATTTTGTTAATTTATTCGAATTCTCAATAACTTGCGAATGCGATGCTTTTGAGCACCGACTCTGGCATAAACTGCAGATCACTAATGTTATTCAAAGAGTTCTTATTGTGTACAGTTTATTACTCGTTTTTTAATGTAGGTAATAAGAAATATATCATTTATTATGTCGACAGAAATTGCCATACATATTAATTATTATTGGAATTAACAGATGGCTGTTCAAGAGAAGGCAGTTTGAATGTAAAAATGTTTTCATGGAAAGTAAATAATCATTTCACAATTATAAAATTACAACGCTATGTTCAACACATAATTAAAAATTAAATAAGCTGATTCAACGGCCTTAGTTCTGTGAATCTGAACGGTCCAGGGAGCTAACTCAACGCTTAAAAACATTCAAATTGGTCCAGCCGTTTAGGAGCTGTTCAGTGGCATACACACGTACATTGGATTTACAGATATGTATTTATTTAATCACATAATAATATTGTTACGCAAACGTTACCGTAAAACGTTACACTATGATTTTGAAATATTAAATTCTTTCAACATTGTTCAGCAAACAGGTATCGATAAACGATTAAATCGAGAAAAAATGGAAATCATCGATTATCATTTATGTTAATAACCACAGCAAAAAATATGCCGAGGAAAACAATATTTCAATATGAATTTAACATGAGAATCCTGATTTACTGCGCAGTAATCTTTAAGGAGAAGTAATTTAAGTTTTTAATTTAATTTCATTGTTATGTCATTATTAAGTGACTTTTTAGTTGAGTTTGTGTAGGTAGCGAAAGCCGTTTGCAGCAAACTGAAAATTTTAATTTAAATAGCGTGTTACGCAGTTTGAGAAACTCGAGTGTTGTTCATGCATTGTTACCGAGATTCTTAGTACTTACATAATTTCCGTAATGCATCTGGGAAGGTCGTTTCAATGACTTAAGCCTCGTCTAAAATCTTGTTTATCACAAATACGTGTGTTTCACGTACTTGGTAAGATCCGCTTAGTGTTATTGTTTGTGTTCTCCGTTCTACCTTCAGATCTTAGTCTAGTGTATCGTACATATTTCGAGAGACAATGCAAAGTACCAATTCGAATTCAGCGTATACAAATACAAGCTGCGTTTAAGAAAAAAAATCTTGCCAGTTTAAGAAAAATCGAATTAATTCAATTTCATTGAAAAATGTTCAATGGAATTTATTTATTACTCAATATAATTGAATTAATAAACACATTTCGTGGAATTGTTTTACGATGGAAGCAAGGTCACCGCTCTCTGTTGGTTGTCATGTAGGTACATCAACAATTTCTTCGTCATCACTGTATCCATGTGCCAGAGTACAGTTACAGAGACTAATATCGCAACGAGAGCTGACCGAAATATTATCAAACATTCCTAATTGTTTCAACAAATAAATTGAATTCTAAACCAATCGAATTAAGGACTTAAATCACTTGGAATTATTTGTCCCAAAGCTTGTCAATTCCTACAAAATCTTTAACCTGTTATTATTTAAAATCGGTTTCTTTCCGGTTCCGTAATCCATTAGATACAAATAATATCATACAACTGTTTAACTTTTAAATGAAGTGGATAGGCTCAAACCAAAAAGTCTTCAAGTGATAAAACGGTATTCCTTTTCGAAGTTACTTTAAATAATGAAAAGATGAACAATATTTTAGTCACGCTAAATTATCGGGTGGCCAGTTCGACTCGTGACCCTGCCGCTACGTCACAGGGTCTACCACAGTAATAATATTATGGTCTTGGAAGCGTGACAGCGCAATACACGCTGTATAGTGGCATCTCACTTTAAGACGTGACAGTCGGCCCCCAGTTTATAATGAAGGACTTCCGTTGGGTCCGAAATAGTCGAAAGCTCCCGATTAATACATAGGTGTACACCGTTTTCAAATAATAAAGACAAAAATTCATTAACTACTAGTAAAATTAAATACATCGCGTGAATATTAACAAAAAATACATTTATAAATTATTTCGTTTCTATTGGACCGGGTTCCTGTCTCTGGGTTAAAACACTTGCTTATAAATTGTAATGGGATTGAGAACTTCATTAAAAAAAGCGTTCTAAACACAATACGATTGCAAAGTATTAATTGTTAGTGCTTGCCCAGTGCCACTCAACTTGTCCTTGTAACAGCTTCCTTATTAGTAAAAATACGAACCTGATTTAATCGATTTTTATTACATTGATAATATGCGTGAAGAACATTCAATCGATATCAAACGTTATGACTGAACTCGAATAACATAAACAGATATTATTTCTTTTTTCAAATATATAGTTACGTAATCGATCACCATTCGATTTTTAATTTGAGCTGCAAATACCGTTACTTTATTTTCTTCCTTTGAGCTGTCATTCTGTATCTCGGCACTAAATTTACTTTCGTAGCCGTATAATATTGAAATATTAATGTCATAGCAGTCAGACTGGTTCTCAAGGATGTTCTCTCAATAATGTTAATGTAACGTGTAGTATGTTATAGGTTTTATATCGACTTTAGAAGCTTGAATAGATTTTTTTATTTGTATTGAAAAAACTGTTCGTATTTCATTGCTCATATTTTTTCCATTAGTATGTCGTTAATTAATTTCTTGCATTTTAAGTAGATACAATATTTGACAATGTATAGTGTGAAATCTAAACGACATTTTTAAATCGAAAGTGTTTCGAATATGATTTTCAATTGTTTATGCATTTTAAAATGGAGAAAGATGAAGCAACATACAACTTTGTGAAATAAAACATTCCAGAATAAACTATCCTGCAAAAGTAAATTAAATTTTACAAATACTGTAGAAATTATTCAAAAATGAGAAGTGAAGTTAATCTTTAATGTTAAGAAACTATTAGATAATAGTTACCATCAATTTAATTAAGAAAGGAGAATGCCAAAATCCTTAATCATTTTCCCAGGAGCACTTACAAATATGAGTCAAAATGTCAAATCTATAACAGTTAATGAAATTGTACTTAATATTTGCAATTACTTTTATGACGCAACTTAAGCATAAAATCGTACATAGGTATAATAGGACTAAGTCCATCGTTGTTCTTTGCTTGAAAACTATCCTACTACTATTATAAAGGCGAAAGTTTGTAAGTATGGATGTTTGTTACTCTTTCACGTAAAAACTACTGAATGGATTTGAATGAAACTCTACCACAATATAGCTTATACATCAGAATAACACATAGGCTACAATTTTTGAGGTTTCTAATGTGAGGTCGTAAAAAAACACATTTTTTACGCTTACATTGCAAACGCTGACTGAATTCTAAAGGATAGATAGAAGGCAGGTATAAATTATAACTTATATCTTCTAACCACGCGGACGAAGTCGCGGGCAACAGCTACTGAAATATAATAATGTAAATATAAAGGGGGAGACAGTCTTAAGTCCCATTTAACCATTAGTTTTTATACCCCACTAATATCGCCTTTGAATTAATTCAAGTCAATACTAAGAAGATCTAGGGATTTTTGTTGAGTCACAGTTAGCGTTCTTCAAGCTATTTGCCTGTACTGCATGTAATCATTTTTTAAATAAACACAACAATTAGATATAACAGTCATCCGGTTTTCTCAAAATACCTTAAGTTCCTTGTTCAACAGTACTTACCCGGTGGCAATGTTAACGAGGAAAAAACTTTTCAACGAATACAATGGTCCAAAATCTATACTTCTATATCTATACTCTATACTAATATATAAAGTTGAAGAGTTTGTTTGTTTGAACGCGCTAATCTCAGGAACTACTGGTCCAAATTGAAAAATTATTTTTGTGTTGAATAGACCATTCATCGAGGAAGGCTTTAGGCTATAAACCATCACGCTGCGACTAATAGGAGCGAAGATAGGTACAATGGAAAATGTGAAAAAACAGGGCAGGTATAAATCATAACATACATATATCTTCTACCCACGGGAACGAAGTCGCTGGCAACAGCTAGTAGATTATATAGATTATTTGTCATTCTAAAGTATTTTTCTACTTTTACTATTTTTTTTAATTTGTAATCCGTGTATAGATTTTAACATCATTTCCAAGAAATAATATTTCTACTACTTATTACTTAAAAACTCTTGTATTTCGCAAAGTCCAGGAATTGTATGTAACCTTAGATTTATGCCCATACTTAACAGGCAGGAATTAAAAATATTATTAAAATGCCATTGTCAAAGAGACGAAGGCTAGCTGAACATCGTGAGAATATATCGTAAAGAAGCAACATTATTTGCTTTGAGTATGACTCTATGTTTTGTAGTTTTGACCTAACGTTTAAAATGTCGGTTTACTTAGTAAATACTTACTATAAATGTAAAAGAATGTATGACTGTATGTATGACTGTTTTGCAATGGTGAGCTCAAAGTGCTGGTCCTATTTTCATGATGTTGGTAATAGTTGGTATGGAGTAAGCGGACGTCCAAAATGTCATGTTGGTCTATCGGATCTTTGTATGAATTTGAAAGCACGAGCTTCAGGTTCGATCCTAAGGCAATCAAAGCAGCAATATGACTTTTTGTACGTCATATGTACCTACTTGATTAATTATATTTATTTTAGAAATTTCTGATCAGATTAAAGTGATTTTTATTTTGCTGCTCCCATTTGCACGCGCTAAAGCCAGTACCTATGCTAATATCATTTCTCATTCAGTTTATTTGTTCCTTTAATCTGAGTTATTGTAGTCGTGATTTGTTTTATTTTAATTATGTATTAGGTAATAGAAGACATTATTGAGGGACGTTTTCAGATTTTGCTTAACCTGTATTGTACAAATTGCTTGATGATGCTTTTATTAAATCAGATTGAGACGGATTCTTGTCAGTTACAATGCAATAAGTTCTTAACTGAGCTGATATTGGAGCCAGAGGCCTATAGGCCACAACTTTCCTATAGGAAAGCAGTTTCTCAACAACGCGACTCCTTCTAATTCGGTCTCGTTTTTCCCCTCTATTATAATCCTTCACTAATTAAAAGTTTATGTTTGCGTAAATAAAAAGTTTGTATTTTACGCAAGTCGTTAACAGTTCTTAAACCAACGAAACCTTATGACCGGTCTGGTTTGCAATACTAGAGCGATTCTATTAATACTTATACAAATGACGTTCTTACTCATAGATTTGTCAAGATCCAAGTTCTTGATAATACTTATGGTTTTTACTGAGGGTCGTTTTGCAAAACACAATAAATTTTGTTTCATTTTAACCTTATAAACAAAGAGTGGTGTTACAACTGTAACAGAATAAATCACTTCATCACGATCCTATTATTAAGTGGGATACGTGACGTTCGATTTTACAAAAAAAACGAACTTATTACAGGTAAGCGCTCAAACAGAACAGCGAACATTTACATTTGGTGACAAGACTCTAGCGTACCACCATCATAAGATAGTTTTGTATCGGAGGACTCTCATAGTACAAGATGTTTCCGTTTCACATCAAATATTAAAACATATACCCAGTATGTACACGGAAGAGTTATGAATTATCATTCATTTATCGTATAATCTAGCTTTGAATTAAAACGCTTCACGTACTCATTCTACTCTGTTGCAACGTGCTGCTTATTGCGAGGATAATAATTTTCCTCATGACCTACCGGGTTTGCTTGTGAAGCGTGCAAATTGTTGCACAAAATGATTGACGCAAACTTCAAGACAATTATAATCACGAACAACAAATTCGTATCTCTTCACTTGATCTTAATAAATCTACGACAAGGTACATAGTAATTAAAAGAGGTTAAGTTTGCAATGTCGTATAGTTAGTTCATCTCTGGATCGACTAAACCGATTTTGTTTCATTGTTTCGTATGCTACCGAAAAGATCCTCCGACAAAGTAAACGGCAACTGCTAACGATTGGTATGCTAACACGTGTCGTAGTCTTAAAAACGCAAGAGTCTTGCAAAACATAGAGAGCGTGTACATTAAAATGATTAGCGTATTATTACATCCGGTATAATTATAGGAGCCTTCATAAACAACACGATTTGGTTGCCTTAAACTGCTATAAAGATACATTTAGAGTTTAGTCTAAAACATTCTCATGGGTATTTTCCGTATATCAGTTATGGTCCATCAATAGGAGATTTACTTCCGTCTAACATTTGTTTGTCAACCTTCACTCATTCTTTGTTAATCCGTGCTATCTCACTTGCGAAGGTTTTGGCAAACGTGACGGGGTCACTGTGGGAGCCGACGCAGCGCAGATTCGTACTTAGCATAATTATTTCCTATCAAAATGTTGATGCGGTGTCGTTCACAGATTAACCTCTTAAATTGTCTTGTAAGGTCGATACCAGTCTATATTTACATGCGATCTCAAGAACACTATTTTCTATTTTCGATGTGTCGATTATTTTTGATCAAACTTTGCCGTTTAACAGAATGTTCTTAATTGCGCATCATTAAAGTTGTATGACAGCAAATTTTGGGAAAGAAGGAGAGGCATAAACCCAGCAATAGCTGACATAATGTTAAGAGTACAATATATATTATAGCGTGCTTCTAAGTATTTTAATAGCCTCCATGAAGAGACGATGACAAGTTAATACTTTATAAATCCAGGAAACCTAAATTTGTAAAAAAAAACCTGCACAATGATTACAATGAAAAAAAAACAATCAAGTTAATAGGAGATGCAGTAATTACAACTCATCCGTGAAAGCTTAATTACCAGATATGTGAGATATAAGTCTTAAGCTTAATTAACAACTCATGTCGTGATTGCTCCACTCCTGAATAGTCCTTTCTTAACCTTATCAGGGGATGGCTTTTAATTTCACCGGATTCATCTAAACACCAAATTTAGTTATCTACACTGAACCCAACATGATACGGGTTTTTTTCTAGTTTCGAGAGCTACAAAACTAATGTAAGAATTTCTTTTGTCCTCAGGATATTCGAGAAAGTCCGTCAGTATTTCGGGGCACAGAGCGAGTCGATACCCATGTCGTTCGTGCTCGGCTTCTACGTGAGTCTGGTCGTGAAGAGGTGGTGGGAACAGTACAAGCTGCTGCCGTGGCCCGACACCCTCGCCCTCTTCATCTCAGCGGGAATCCCTGGAGCGGTTAGTAAAGTAAAGACAAGTATTCAATTTATTATTTACTCACGGCTATCATCGTCATCCGTAATATTCTGGTAACATTCTGCACCTGCGAAATGTACGTTATGACTTACGTGCTACACCGCGCGATTGAGTTGCGAGAAAAGCGAATTTCTGTACGTGTTTACATAACTTTGATTTGATAACGTGCTTGATTTGGTTTCGTTTCTGTTTAAAAAAACGAATGCTCGATTTGTAGGCAATGCGGTAAGATGTCATACTTTCAGTAAAAATCCTTTACTTTGTATACATCAGGCGATGAGACTGGCTGGTTAATTCGCATAAAACCTTTTCAATAAACAACTGTTTACAAGAGAATTATAAGACGTTCACTGCGTGTATAGTTGATCACAAAACCCAATATACATAGGTACTGAATATTTAATATTGTACCATAAATTATAGGTACCATATTCATTGCTAATTAAATAAGATAACTTATTGGCTATAGAAGTGGAATCTCTCGAAGCCAAGCTAAAGGTAGGGTAAAATCATTGTCCATGTTTATACAAGATCTCTTAAGACTTATAAAATTAATCGAAGTGCATGTTTTAGTCCATTTGTTGCCCCGTACCACGGACTCCACGGATCTGAGTCAGTGGTTTCCTCATACATTTCGCTATGTTGAAACATTGATTAAGTACAGTTTCGCCCGAGCTCTGTAACAACGTAACAACCGACTATGACTAGCATGATAACACGTTTCGTTTCGTCGCTAACCATAAAACCTTTTGTTACTGAATTTATGCGAAATGCCTTGGGAATTATGAATATGATTTTACGATATTGTTATGTTTATTGAGCGCTCCGCGAATTATATTATGAGAACTGTTTGAAGTCTTCCAGTTGTTATTTTAGGTGTCCACATTACGCTGATATTGCCAGTAGCGTTGAGGTCACTCGGGAAGCTACCATAAGGTAATGTTGTTCAAAATGGAGTTAATTAAATGTTTTTGAATTGTGTTGTTGCCTTGTGTATGTGTGTGTATAGCTAGCTTGTGTACAATCAATGAGTCTGACGCATGGTTAAGCACAAGTGTTGGTGATTTTACGACCAACTGCTTGCAATAAACCACGCCGAGCTCGCTACGCGTTAATTTAATATTTTCCACAATATCTCGTCGTGGTCTTTTAGAGAGCCTTTCGCAAAGCGCGTCTCGATAGAAAAATATAAACAATTGAAACGAATGGAAGAGGTAGACTATAGTCTTAAAGACACTTGCTTTAAAAGGTGATAATAATAATTATATCATTGCGAAACGGTTTATGTAGCTTCGCATAGTTTTTCACTAATTTCCCGTATTTTCATCAAACACAATAAAAAATTTGCCTAACAGTTATTTAAACAAAAAAGTTATCTAAAAGTTATGAATACAACCATATTCGGTGTAGACCACAAGAGCTGAGCGTTTAGAGGAAGTGCCTCCCACAATAACACCTGCCATGCGACAAATACCATTGTTCTAATACACGTATTTCATAATCAAACTCATTTTAGTACCAATTGTAGCGATTCGCAGTTACTGTGCGTGCTGTTTGACCGTTATACATGTTTATTGGGTAAATGGTCGGAGTTATGTTTTGTTTTTATGCATTATATTTAGGTAGAGGAACTCAGAATGTAAAATCACTTTTAGAGTAGGAGATAAAGCTAAAGATGATTGATGATGGCATTTTGTTTTGGGCAAACTACACAACCAAAAATGAGATATAGAGTTGAGGAAAGGAGTGACGGATAAATTATAAGTATTTATAATACATAATAATAAACAAACTGCTTTAATAATAACAGAGGCTTATAAGTCAGGACTTGATGCTACCATGTCAATTTATAACTACCGTTCTTCTCGCCCTCCATTCGCGAGTTCAATATTATTAAAATAAACGGCGTCCTCGTTTAATTCATCAAAACACTATTCATATGGAAAGTATCCTTGTTTAAAATTTCGAGGTCAGAATTAAATAACCTTTAATTAATCGTAATCCGATCAACTAAAGCGCGTGATTTGTTTGAGACAAGCATTCCTATTAGTTTCTACGTGACTTCGCAAAATATACGTGCTTATGAATATTAGTAAAAATTTAGAACTATTATATACATACACCATTGCCGTATAAAATCCAACGTTTGCGACAATCTTCAAATGCCATTGCCATTAACAAGTTCAGAAAATTAAAAAACGAATTAAATGATGTTTTATATTCGGAACATTCAACAACGGCAGCCATGTTCTTGAGTATGTTACCAACATAATAACAATAAATTAATAAATCAAACTAAGTAGTTACAACCTCATTGCAATCGTTAGGACCACCCTTGTATAGCCATCTTCGCTACTTATTAATTTCCAATTGTTCCTATTTATGACAAAGCATTTTAATTGGATACTTAGCGACTAAGGTTCGTGTCTGTATTTTTATTCGCTAATGTCCTAACCTTGACCACAATGCTACTTTGCACTGTAAGGCTGTGTACACATGCGAGTATATTCGCGTAAGCGCAATTTATATTGCAAATTAAGATATGCGCTATCACTTATATTTTAGGTAATTATGCGTGATGTGCCATAAAGTTGAATAATAACTCAGTGTAGTATTTATTGTTAAGTTTCTTCTCAATAGCTTTTATTGAACAAAATGTACATTGTATTTAAAACAAAGCGGTGTGTAGCCGAGGACGATATGACAAAAGATTGTTTTCAGTTTACCGTATATATTTTTGGCTGCACGTTATACCTATATTTTAACAGTATTGTTTGAAAAGTAAGTTGCACAGTTAATTATGAACATTTCTTTTACACAAAGAGGAGTATTTACGGTTGCAGAAGACGGTGTTAAATCTTTTGTCAAAATGTGAAAATAATGTTTAGTCGGATTTCATGATGTAATCATAAAATATAACAACAGTATATTTATAATTCTCAAAACCTCAAAAGGACATAAATACTCTAGTTTGCCGAGAACAGCCAATTAAAAGTACAGACGTACAATGAGATGTTTGTAAGGTTGCTCAAACGCTTGCTTCGCAAATTCTAAGCAAAATACTTACAATTAATTTGATTACGCACATTTCCTATTTATATCACCTCATTTATACGACTTCCGTTTCCTCATTCAGTTTCACTTATTTAGTTATTTGTGAAGTACGTGTTTTACGTCATTGTATCAATTGAATCGTGTTTAGAAAGCAATATAATTGCCTAATGTGCAGAAATAGTTTTATACCACTAAAACAGCTGATTCTTCATTTGCTTTTAAAGAGGTTAGCTCGGCGGTTATTATTCACGGTTTACCTACATAATGTTCCTTAGTCTTCCTAGAGGAATAAAATCAATCTAGAGAAAAAGTTATGTGTTAGGCTACCTTTAGTTCCGAACAACTACAACAACTTTCACCTGTATAATTAAGGTGACCGAATCACAAAATTAAAATATGGGTTATACCTGTGAAACTTAGATAGGATTTCCATTTTTAAAGACTTAATGAATTACATTTTAATTTTTTTTAATGACTTCGCGAATAGCCTCGTGTTCTATCCCCTTTAAGACCACTTATTGTTACTTAAATGTTCTTGAAACCGCCCGCAATACGAGGATTAGATACGTAAGTTAGAAATAGTTAAGTCTAAGAATACAAAATGACCCAGCTTAGCTATACTGCCTACAGCCGTGTTAAGCTGTATGCTCAGATAATATACAATTATTTTTATGCACAAGTAACACATGTCACAGTTCGCCAACTTACATATATGCACGTGACATTGACATTTGATGTCGACATGCGCAATGAATCAAGTCCAGAGTCGCGAACCAAGTTCCGTTGTGATACCGCACTCTACTGATACTTCACTACTTAAACTCGTACAAAATATACTAATATTATGTGGTGGTGGTGTTTTGTATGAGTTTATGTTTGTTAACCCTTCACGCTTGAACGGCTGGACCGATTTCGGTAAATATAATGTTATATGGTTGCTGACACTTTCAATTGAAACAAATACTACTTTTATCCGACTACGTTAAAAGAGAGTATTGCTTTTGCAAGATTGTGATCCAAGCGGTTGAAGAAGTGAGCAACTGCTAGTTAAGTCTGAGGACGAATGCCTCCTTAAAGATTTCCAATAATTAACGTCTTTCGCTATGAATCCACAATCCACATAGGAGCAGCTACTTAATATAAAAATTCTTACCATCCTGACTATGCCACATGTAATATCGACCACTATTACAAGCTCTCCGCTTTCAAAATGTCAAATGTCAAAATGTCATCTTTATTCTTACTCTTATGTACCTTCTTATTCAAAACAAAGAATTCATTAAGTACCTACATGGCATTACACCCTACCTCCCTACTAGTCCCTACCACCCTACACCTTTGTCTAATAATAATTTAACAATCGTTTTGAAGCCCAAAATTGAAAACGTAATTATTGCACACATCCTTATGTCACCGGAGAAGAAAATCAGTATTTATAATAGAACTTAGTTTTTTGGTTCCTGCCATAACGTTGCCATTCTCTTTAAGGTACAGAACTACATTTTATAATTTTCCCTGCCCCTCCAAAACGCCATCACCATATGTATTCTATTGGCACACTTACTGATGATTGTTTTTCACAGTACAGAGATATTTAAATTTTCTTAGTGCCAGAATAAAGCTTTTACCAGTCACACGCCAGATATAAAAAACGGTACTAGAAGTAGTTTAACTCCAGTTACAGTAAGAACACGCATTATAGTTCAGAGGCGTAATTTTTCCAAAACAAGTGAAGTGTATGATCGATTTGTATGGCTCACGTGAAGATCGACCGCATAAAGCATCGGAAAATTCTGAACAAAGCTAATAAAATAGCTAAAGGTACATACACAGTGAGCGCATATTATTATGCAAGTTGAAGTTAGATATAAAATATCGCCATCCTTATCTTACACAAAGTGTTCGTATACTTTGATTTCGCTTTAATAGTGTTTTATCTAAGTAACCGGAGAAATTATGTTGCACTATATATAAAGATGAGTTTAACATCTTATGGTCCATACCTATTAAATCGGATCGGGAAACATAACTAAAATTAATGAACATTGAAACCATTTTCTGGATCACGGCTCTCTCTAAGAGATTGAACTAATCACTATTCTACCTAACTCTTACGTGAAGAATTGGAAAGAAGTTTGAAAATATTTTACACTTAGTAACTCACACTCTTGGGTAGTATCGTGATAATATTTCATACAGTACTTTCTTCCTCTGGGATGTATTTAGGATCAGTTTGACGAACGAAGATAACTAGACATAAACTTCCATCCGATAGGTAATAATTTCCTCCGGGAGAGAGGTATTTATAACAAAATCGATGTTCTGCTTTACCTTAGCTAAAGAGCTTGCTGCCAGCCTTGCTCGACAAGTCAATGTACAAGAAAGGTTTTAAAAATAGCGAAAATTGCCCATGGAACTTCTATTATAAGAGAAGACTTAGGGGTGCAATAAAAGGACTAAAACACTTTCTTGCTTCATTCAAACTTTAGAGCTTATTTATGTATTTTATAACTTATGAAGATACAAAATATTACAAAAAACACATTAAAAATAAGATGGTTTAAAGAAAGAAATAAAATAATAACCTTCCTCCGGTTACATGGCACCTTATACCATAATTTAAGAGCTCCAAGCAGTTTTTATTCTTCTTATCCATCTCCACTGCAATCACTGTTGATCAGACATGACTTATAGCTTTACAAATAAACTCTGACCTAAACACACAATTACTATAAGTGACATTAATGATTGTGATCAAATTAATGATTCTTCTAAAGATGTTTTCTTTGCAGCATCATTAGCTTGTCAGTGTGTACGACTCAATAGTTAGTTAGCAATACATGTGAGTGCGTAATAATACACACTGTACTAGTACAAACAGCAACAAAAGTTCGCAGTAAACAATAATTTAAAAACTCAGTTTTGAAACTGCAAATAGAATGATTTTAAAATCTAGCTGAACATTAATATCCCATTGTTTTTCTCTTTCTAAAATGTCTGCACATTTAAATTCGATGCTGACTGTACAAGGATTGAGTATCAGCGAACGACAACCTCAGACGTCCTCAAGCCTCCGTTATTTGCGTTAGTATTTAATATTATTTTTTAATTACCGCGGCGTGGAAGACGCACTAAGGTTATATCATTGTGAGGCGTAGTTGATAAATATCTGTGGTATTTACACGCTCAAAGAGAAACAATGAATCTTGGGTACCAAACATCCGTCCACAACAGTGTGACCGTAACGATTGAATCGTGTTGTCTGCCTGCCGTATTATTGTACTTTCGACAACAACCAATACATGGTCAGCTTTTGCACAAAGTAGCAATTGTGTATCCTTATGTTGTTTGTAATTGTTTGTTTCGTTTCCGGGCTTAGACGATGGTATCTTGCTTGTGTGTATAACAGCTATCGTTTTTGTCGCCGCAAGCATAATTATAATCCTCGTTATTTTAATTATCATCGTATATCTTATACGCATGTATACTATAGTCAATTAAAGTCATATAGTGAGTTATCAATCCCAAAACTTGCGAAGCCATTTTGCTAAGGCTTCGAAATTCCTCGGTAACAGAAACCGTGTACTTAATCTCACTGTATTCTTTTGTATTGCAGACGAATCTACGTTTAAATCACGACTTGTCCTTATTTTGTTAACACCGGAGCCAGCGTATTAAATTCAAGAAACGATTTAATTTTAATATTGAACTGTGTTCCATTGTTTGTATTTTTACAGAATAAAATTAATTTTGTCAGCTACAAGCCTGTTTAAACACAATATATGTACTTTATAAAAGAAACATAATCGTCAAGTGCGTGTCGGATAACGCGTAACATATTTTATTCCATGCTTCAGGCTGTACAAGTAAGTGCCTTCTGCATGTCGGTCTTTCACGAGAAAACAACACGTGACTCGAGTTCTTGTTTTGAAATATTTTGGAATACGAAAACAGAACCTACATTTTAACTACCGGGTGATTATGTTAGCTAGCTCTAGATAGTTAATAGAATTCTAGGTCACTGATATTCTCGATAAAGCATAATCTTCGATCATAATCCGATTATTTTTGTCTGTAAACTATGACTTTGACAGCACGAGAGTTCGTGTCGCTAATAAGTAATAGCATAATCGCCAAGAATCGTCGTTTAACGAATACCAATTTAATTATTTCGACGTCCTTTAAATATCTACTAATTTTACCTTTTCAATTAATAATTGCTGTTGTTTTGTTACAATCTACACTACAGCTTTTCAACCGAAGAAGAAAACATAGCATACAAATTGGCAAAGTAATAAGAATCTTAGAATAAATGGCGGTTTGATTAAAACCTCCTTAAACTTTCTTCTATTTCCGAGGGAACGAAACAGGGCCGATTCCGATCTACCGCGAAACACAAAGTAATAACCATCTGTGTAAATGTACAGTGACCTCACAAATGCACGCAAAATACATTCAATAGCCTCACATCACGTGACCTTGAACGGGTGACGTTTTAACCAAACTTCATTCAGATGTCAGATTTTTTTTTTCGCAGTGCAATTTTCTTTTTTTGTTACCATTAAATTATCAACCATACCTACTACTTCTGTACCAGTCTTATCTGTTGTTCTTTAATCAAACATTTATTTTGCAAACGCTATCAGTTTTTGCTAGTTATGTCGTTATTAATCTTCATAATTATTTCCATCAATAGTTTGATCTAAAGCGTAATTTATGTAGTCAGCCCGAAGTCAAATCACTGAGAAATCTATTAATCATGGAGGCTATGAAGATATAAAACATAATCACTTTAATTATTCAGATTTAATTAACAGTTGATTGGCAGATTTTATATCAGGACCTTCGGTGTAAATAATGTTTATGTTGCGTAGGCGGCGGTAGTTCTTAATGTAAAATGTTGAATTGTATCGGCGAGTATCGATCGATAGGCAGTGCGCACGCTATGCTATGCCGCAACGAATGTGTGATGGACGATAAACCAGTATAGAAAGGATTCGATATGCCTTCGCTACACACCTACAAAGAAAATTATTGATAGTGGCGTTTGAGTTTTTAACATTTGCGCTCAATTTAATATTCATTGTTGAATACTGACGACCGCTTTTTATGTTCAGTACGTGATTTTATGGTTCGTGTATTGCGTAGGCAAGTCAGTGTATTATAAACGTATTACGTATCATAATAATTTGTTTTTACAACCGATAATGATACACATATTGTACCCTGGCCACATCATAATACATGGTAAATAATACTGAACTTTGGCGTTGTTTTTATTGAATTTGATCTTAAATTAACATTCAAAACGAGCATTTAAAATAAAGACCGAATCGTACTAGATAAATTGCTATTGGAAACCAAACTACTCACTTTAACCGCCGTACTGTAGTAGTAAGAAAAAGATTTATAAGTTTATGATTAAATATCGTTAGATTTACTGGCTTTACTGTAATAAAGATGTTTATAAATTGCATCTTTGCAAATCTGACAGTTATTTGACGTTACGTTAATAACTAAACATCATAGTTTATTGATGAAGTACACAAACGACTCTCAATATGCCATAAAATATACAATAAATGTTTTCCACTTGTCATTGTAGTGTGGAATTAGTTCGCGTGCACTCGGGCTAGGTAAAGATGTTTCATGTTAGCTTACAGTCTGTAGGTATGTTGGTTAGTAATGTAATATTGAAATGGAAAATGTCGACCTAAAGAGGAGTTTCTTTAATTGTACGTCGTAAAGAATGTCGCTGAACACGCTTGTCAATCTTGCTTGATGTATTTGTATTTAATAGAACAATTTCTGAGGAAATTCCAAGCTGTTTAATATCACGGCTATATTTCTATTTCGCTTCAGTCACTTTTACAACAATAGAATACAAAATTCTATTTTATCTTGATAGTTCGGAACCCCGTTATAAATTTTCAGAACACTGTTCTTCTAAACCTATCGTAGGTTTAGTAACTTCTTCTCTCTCCTACTTCTTGAAGGCTTGAGGCTTGCTTACAAACTAGCGCAAGACTTGCAGACAGATATGTAATAATAAAATTTGGGGTACGCATAGATACTCTAGACATAAATTGTACATACTATATACTAAAACTAATTTAATAATCTCTATTCCGAGGCTATCAATGTATACATTTACTGCCATGAATAACATTCTCCAATACTTGCCCGATGTGAAGTTATCAAGGGCTATCACAGTACACTAACCAGACCCTGCAATCAATCAGCTATCTGAAAAGCAGCATTGAAAAAAAATTTTTTTTGAAGAATTAAGGATTCATTACGTTGAGATTAGGTTATGCTATTTGAGAATCAAGAGTAGATACTGATTTGCCAATTACAGAAAAAGATTTGATCAATTATTATTAATTTTGAGAATAAGTAAAAAATGTTGGGTTAGTCTACGGTACAACTGAACAACGCTGTGCTCTTGTATAGACGATCGGCGAGATGGAGTGTAGTAGTCACCTCCTCT
This sequence comes from Trichoplusia ni, assembly GCF_003590095.1. NCBI lineage: Eukaryota > Metazoa > Arthropoda > Insecta > Lepidoptera > Noctuidae > Trichoplusia > Trichoplusia ni. The sequence continues at coordinate 1,270,745 of NC_039478.1, read as the reverse complement.
TTGAATAGGCTAAGCTAGGCGGAAAGCCTCACACATCACAGTCACAGTCACAATCACAGCGGTAGAAAATCGGACGTCAGGATTCGCGTATAGATCCCCCGGCCACAGTAGGCGAGGACCTGCGGACACTCTATTAATGTATCCGATTCTTATTGCTATTGTTTGTTTACAAGAAAATGTTCATTGATTACGAAATATATATTTGCGTGAGTGATTCTCGCGTGAAATTCTTAGTGACCAGCGATGCGTGTTCAAGTCATGTAATAACTCCATCGTTACAACTTACAGTAACACTCAATTATAAACATAACGGGGCTAGTTTTGTTAATTGTGTACATTCTAAGTATTCGTTGCATTAAAAAGCTGATGAATTCAAATTCAAATTACGCTACTAAGCACTTTTCTAACGTCAAATTCGAAACTGGACAGCGCTTTGACTCGCCCATTTCATTGTGACGCTAATTAATTATGCTCAATTCGGACAATATACTTAAGTACATAAAAAGATGATAAAAAAAATGAGTTGATTTCATATTATTTAGGTTTCTGATAATAGTTAACTATATCACTTAGTTCTCTTTGACCTCCACAATAGTTCCGCTTATAATAAGTTAAATAATCTAACCACTTTTCGAACTCATTAAAATTTCACCATAGCGATGTAAACCTATGCTGGCGTCAGATCTTTTCACTGAAATATTATGCTTCTATAATGTCCGTGTCTTTGTTACAGGACGAGACAGGGCGACTTATGAGAAGAAATATTGTGAGATACGCCATCCTAGCATACGTGATAACTCTTCAAAGGGTCTCCCTTAGAGTAAAGCGACGGTTTCCTACGTGGCAACATGTCGTCGACTCCGGTAAGTAAGGCGAAGAAAACATGTTGATAAAGTTACCATAACAATGAACATTTAGAAAAATAAAGAAAGAGACAAAGAGAGCAGTGAAAAGAAAAGCAAATGTTGAACTAAACGTTTCTTTTTTTTAGGACTCATGCTGGAGAGTGAAAGAAAGGTTTTTGAAAAAATGGATGGCAAAAGCCCCATGTCGAAGTATTGGATGCCCCTTGTGTGGGCAACGAATATAATAAATAGGGCAAGGAAAGAAGGATTGATAACTAGTGACCATATTGTCCAAACGCTACTCGTTGAGCTTTCTGACATCAGGCGGCGACTGGGGGCACTCATAGGTTACGACACCGTGTGTGTTCCTCTCGTGTATACCCAGGTTAGTAAGACACGGTTTTACGTGAACATTTTTATAATCCAATACTTATTTTTGTGTTCATTTGCTATGGACTCATGCTTTGTCACATCTTCAATAGAAAAAATATTCTATAGCGAAAAGCACTTAATATTAATACAAGCAAAATGTTAGTTTCTGAGAAAACTGTTGAGCTACTATATTTACAGAGCCACAGGTGATGATGCATTAGGTAAATAGTCATGTAGACACAAGCGCATTTATGTGGCATTAAGTATTATCGTGTAAGAGGCTAAGTCTTGAAACATTATCTGTGAGATGCAGAATAACTTGCCGGCAAATTGATGTTAAAAATATCTTTAGAGAAACAAGACGTGACGACCGATATGATCTGCCATGTGTCCAAGCTAATTCGTTCCGATGATAAAACATAGCATAATTATCTGCTCATACGAGCGAGGTCTCACGCTCCTGCACCGTTATACGTGAGGTTTTATATTATTTTTCATTTGTGGACGAAGTTTATTTTACGCTGGTCTTGTAACAGGAAACTAGGTTCTAAATATTTGTTTAAATCTTCTTAACTCTAGAATGATTAAATAGCTACAGTCTGTTTCGATTAAAAAAAAGTATCTTCTATTCGATGTTTATAAAACGGCGCAAAATCTAATGTCGCTTATTTCACTGGCCATGTAAAAAATGCGATCGAGGCCGCAAGCGCAGCAGCTTTGTACATAGTGGTGTCGATATTTTTAAACAAACATCTCTCGTGTTATGAGTTTAGTCCTTTTGTTTTCAATTCATGGTTGCATACAAGAAAAATGTTAAATACCTTTAGTATTGTAGGCACCTCATTCCTCTTAACTCTTACTCCTTAACCTAAATCTGAAAGACGAAACATGAACCTACAACACGGTATGGTTAAATGAATGCGATCCTAATCTGTAATATAAGTACTCATCGAAGATCGTTTTATTTCGAAAATTCAACATTAATCACTCTTTTTTGCTTATTATGAATTTTTAAAATATATTTCAGGTGGTAACTCTGGCTCTCTACACGTACTTCGTGGCAGCACTGATGGGGCGACAGCTGGTGCCTCCAGCCCCAGGCAGCACCTCCAAATACGAACCCGATGTATATTTTCCACTTTTTACCGCTTTACAGGTACGTTTATTTACAGTACAGATCCGAAATGTCTATTAGTCTCTAAATTCCACTTGGCAATCATAAAGATGGATGAGAGTTAAGATCTACAGCCTGCTTGATGTCATATTAAAACAGGCCACAATATTCAAGGATAGTTAAGTTTTAAATATTTATCCAAGAATTCTGACGTTTTCTATTTAAATAACAGGATTATTAATTAAAATAGGAAACGAAGGCACTAACTAGTAAAGATTTGAACAGTATTTTTTTGTGGAACTAGCTTTTGATCCTATATTTCGACGTTTTTCAGTTTTGCTTCTACGTTGGCTGGTTGAAAGTGGCGGAGGTGCTTATCAATCCTTTTGGCGAGGACGATGACGATATAGAGCTAAATTGGCTCATAGATAGGCATATAAAGGTACGTTACAACAGTTACGTTATAACTGGATATAAGGTGGTTCGCTTCAAGTTCAAGTAGTGAAGGTTGACACATGTTGTGTTATTTTTATTCTTACCTTGTGACTTGCGATGCCAGACAGATCGGCGCTTGCGGAGCCGGTCATTTTTAATAAGGAAAGCATTTTTTTATACGCCCTCTTTATTACTTGAGTATAATAAAATGATTTAAAGAAAAAATTAAAAGAAAATCAGTGGTAATGTTTGAACTCGAAAACCGTAACAATGTGATCTATAAAATAAAGTTTAACATTTTCTAATAAGAAAAGCATACTTGATAATGAAAATTCTAATCTGTCTTTCAGGCAGCCTACATGATCGTTGACGAAATGCATGAGGAACATCCTGAGCTTTTAAAGGACCAGTACTGGGAGGAGGTGGTCCCTAAGGACTTGCCGTACACCGTGGCTTCAGAGCACTACCGGCGCCACGAGCCGCCCTGCTCCGCCGACCATTACAAAGTGAAGGCTGAAGACGCAGTCTACGCTAATGTTCAGGCCCCCAGAAAGAGCCACGATGAGACGTATGCAGACTATGTAAGTAATCCACTTACGAATGAACTTGAGGAATTAATGTCAGTTATTATTATATTATATAAATTGCCCGATGTTCAAGCATGCTTAAATAATATGTAATATGAGCTTCTTGAGATATTCATTAATTTAGTGATTAATTCCGATGTCATGTTTAAATAGTGTCCCTGTATCAACTATTTATCAAAATTAAAGTGTTAAATTTTATCGAGCTCTGTATTTCTGTTGCTATATCTGTACTGGTTTGTGTAAGGTGAAAAATAGATTAATAGAGAGTCCTGGCGACCAACCATTTGTCAGTAGTACAAACGTAGATTTATACGATTCTATGTAGGTAAATTTACCAAATTTTACACTTCTGCAAATATGTAGCTATAATCATTTCAAATTGTAATGTTTCAGGAAAGTGTCGACACACCCTTAGTGGAAAGAAGAAAGAATTGGTTCCAAAGACAAATATCGAGAATGGGGTCAGTGAGGTCTGCGTCTACAGCATATTCTTCAGGTGGTCTATTCGGTCGGAACCGGCACAACTCGGTGGTCTACTCGAGCCCCGAGGCCGGGCAGCCGGTGGCGCCGCCCCCTCCCCACCACAAGATGTCGCTGTACGAACGCCTTGTTGGCCGCAAGTCTGGACGTGGACAGCATAGACAAAATTCAAGACATGGTAAAAATCTGCCTAATTTTTTACTAATATCCAAGATTGGCATTTTGTTCTTAAAATATACTTCTACTGAGTAACGCCTTCTTTAACTTAATGTATGAATTCCAGATATTAAGCCATTTTTGCTGCTGGCTTAGGTTGCATTTAAAGTAGTACCTTGTAATCGCCGCGTGGCAATGGTCATATAACTGTACTTGCAGTTTCTGAACTTTTGCTCTTTGAAGATCTCATCTAAGTACCTAGATAAAATCGATCATCATCATTTTGTAGATAAGAGACGTATCTACAAAATGACAAACTCAACTGACATTGCCCTTATCGTTTTTTATACCAGAAATCTAAATTCAAACAAGTGAAAAGCATTTAAATAATCTTTGTTTAAATGACTGCTCGGATAGCCAAGTGGTTTGAATATTTGTTTATCCTCCGCGACACAAGGATTCAAATCCTTCGTGAGGGAGCAGTTTAAGCACAATGTAAATGGTTTTTTTTTTGTAATTTCTAGGCGGGCAAAAAAGTAATGGCTCAGCTGTACCAATAACTCTACGTAACCGACCACGCATCCCAACACCCGATGTGACGAAAGAAGTAATGGATCGCGAAAACAGAATCGCCATGGGAATGCAAAACATGGGCGTCATCATGGCTCACCAGGGATATCAGAACGAGGTGCCTGTTCTCGGAGCGCTTGTTTTGTCGCCCATTCAAGAGCTCGATAGTGGGTCGGTGAACAATACGCTGCACGCGGGGCAGCCTGGGACAACAGCGTTAGCTCAGGCGGTGTTGTCGCCTGCCCTGACCGCGGGTGGTATGCCGCCAATGATCGCCGCAGCGCCCGTTACACTGGGGGTGTCGCAGCTGACGTCGCTGGTGAACTCGACGCCGTCCACGCCGCGCGCGGAGAGGGGCGCGGCCGACGGGTCCGGGGGCTCCCCGCACTCCCCGCGCGCCACCGTCACCGAGCTGCCCCCCTCCGACCGCGACAGCGAGCACAGCACTGCCAGCACGGGGACCCCGCCCGAGCTCACCAGGAAACGCAGCAGCTCCAAGCGAGGAGAAGTCTACGTATAAGGAATACACGTGGTGCTTATGAAATTGTGATTGATAACATTTTATTGGTCGAGTTTTTCGTCTGATATTTTAGTACCTACATGTACTTGCGTACCTACTCAATACGATTGATATGAGAGAGCTCATTTATATTTGTTAGTCGATTTCCATTGTGTTAATGGATTGAATTTTACGCACAGACAGGGATTGAATTGTATAGATTTATATAAAGTATTTTTTATTATAGCGTTTTTATTTTACTCTTTAACACTGAATTAACATCCCTTACTAAATCGAGGAAGTAGAGAAAAAATAAATAATGTTCTGATAGAGGACACGTAAACTGCGTGGTGGTGGTGTAATTTATTGTGTCTTGAAATAATTTAGAAAGAAAATACTTATTACCTACTTAGAAAATAGAAAGTCTTTGCCGTACTTTGCCGCAGCAGCACTTCATACACACATCCAAACGTAAGACCGCAAGGCCAGTACATTGGAAGAGCAAAACCAGAACTATTTGCCATTTAAGAATTAGTAATAAGAGGCAAAATGCAGATGCATTCCTATTCAATAACTTTTTAAGTAATTGGCGAAGACCTCAAAATTAAATGAAACAATTGCCGATAATTTCTAAGTCCTTTATTTATTACTACAGAAGACACTTTTCATATATGTAATTAAAATGGTTATAAGATATTAAGAATACTTTAAAGTACGTATAAGATTAAATATGATATTCAAATAGATATATTGCTAAAAAGCTATAAAATATTTAAATTTAATTGTCCGTTATTTCGACAGCTACCTTAAAAAGTAGCCGAACCCATAGTTGTTTTTTAAAAAACCAAAAATGTTTTTAAGTATTGGACCTATAAAAAAGTCGGTACTTTCACTTCATTGTGATATTTTATTCGTATAAAATATTTTAAAGTCACAAACGATAGTCTAACGAGTACATATCTAGTTGGTGTGTTGTCACAGCGACCTTTTTAATTTGGGGATAAAAATATATTTCGTAGCGTGTTAAGCATCACTATTTGTTCTACTTTTAGATGTATCAAAAGATTGTGTAAAAAACTTGCAGAGTATAAGTAAGTTATATAATGTATATAAAATAATTCGCAAAATACGTCATCTACAGTCTACATTAAAAATTCTACTTTAAAAAGATACCTTAAGAGGTGGTAGGTTCTCATGTGGGCCCTGCCAAATTCAATTTTATCATACCATCTACAACTATATAAATATCAGACAAGTGAGATCGATTATATAAAAATTAATTAATATTACGTTAGTATATCATCGTATAAAATGCATGAGTCTTATTCTAATACGGAAAGAGTTTTTCAGTCCGGCGTCCGACTGCAGCGACAAAATTCTTATTCCTTAGATTGCTCTGTCGCGTTTCCTGGATCGATTTACTTTACGATCCCATTCCCCCACCTGAAATATGAAACCAAAACTTAACCTCACTAATATTGCGATTTTATCTTTTTATCTTTTGGTTCGTTACAGACCCCAAGAAAAATCTAAAGAGTTTTTAGAAAGAAAGATACTTATGAGCAGTTTCTTAACCTGATATGCAACTATTCGTTCAATGTTGTAGCAAGATCTGACTTGAACGGTATTAAAGCACCAGATCGCAGCAGTGTATTCATGAACAGCTTGATAGTCGGCACCTTTTAGTCCAAAAATATGCAGAATCTATTTATATCAGACATTTCATTTAAATCAAATTTACAATGTCTACGTTTTTTTTTCATGTTTTAAGTATACTTCAACTACATATGACGCCGATCGTATTTAAGCATTTTTAAAAAACAGTCCTTTTTATAGTTGTAAATTGCAATGTCATCGGGTTTGGAGCTATGTACCCTGAAAATTCCGTCTGCTATCGGGAAGTGCCTCAAAATTGATTTACAAAAATCCAACCGGTCGACAAACAAACAAACAAGAAAGAGTATATAATAAGAAAGAGAATAACGTGGGAAAAATATGACTCATTGCCTCAATTAAATTTAAAATGTCAAAAGCTGGATCTCCAAAGAGATACGCTGACCTTCAATCTGTAAGGGAATTGCGATGATTAAGGCAATTCTTTTACCTGTGCATTACTGCAGTTCAGGTTGCACGATCCTCTGAAAAGTGAGAAAACCTTCAGTTAAGTAGGAACATTGCGTAAGTACTCAACAAATTCTTAATTAGAAACTGAAAGGAAAGTCGATTTTATTAATTGTATGTATACAACTAAATGAATAGTAAAATTTTGTTTCAGGCTGTACAATTTACATATAAAAAAATGCTTTTGCTTGGTGCAAATAACCGTGCATACGTACCGAGAAAAGTAAAATGATTTTCTCGATTCTGCTGTTTTTCATCTCCATCTTAATAAGTTTCTTATTCATCCGTTCGTATTCACACCTGGCTTCATCAAGTTTCCTCTTATAACACCTGTGAAGTAAATAATACACTTTAAAGTGTATAATACAACCATTAATTGGGTAATGGGAAAAACTACACCTATTTAACTATTTACTCTTCTATATTAAGCTAAGTGTGCCCAGCTGTGGTACCAATGAAGCTTGTATAAGCTACCTGAATACAAAACTGATTGAAAGGAACGAGCCGTTGGGGCCTCATTAAGTAACTGGGTGATTCTCCGGAAAAAAGTAATACAAATTAAGAACATCATTATCCTCACCACATTTTTCATACTGCAGATTGCTTGATTTAATATTATTTTTACCTAAGTTTGTAAAGTACTGCGGCTCTTATTAGATGAAGTAAGAATGAAAACATTTTAAGCATCATAGTGAAGTGAACCAGTTGCTGAGGATAATGATATGTATTTTTTCCGAAGAATCACCCAACTAACTCATAAGCATACTCACAAACTTTCGCCTTTATCATCATCATCTTAATTTGATATTTTCATTCAAATCGCTAATTTGCTTTAGTTTTATATTCGCAATGTAAGGTAAAACACGAAAGTTTAATTTCGATTAGGTACATCCTATAAGCGGTTCACCGCAAATTATAATACTACTAGCTAATAAAACATAAAAACATGCTAACTTTTACAAAAATAACGAGCGCCTGTCCATTTGTTTGGAATAAAATAAATGGCTAAGTGTGTTCAGACTTGCACACTCTTGTACCGAAATACATTTCGTGTGTCAGTTTTTTATTTGGATGTGTGTTGTCGCCAGTGTTTTAAATATTATATTTCTTTTATTTTAAAGACTTTTTAATATTTTTAATTGTCTGTTAAGGACACACATTTGATTACGTAACCTAATGAGCCCAACGTCGGGTTCTGAAAATAAGCAATCTTTAGAAACAAATACGTTATCTTTAAGTCTGATGAGTGATAGATTTTTTACAACATATAAGAAGTCCTGGTTCAATAAATCGTGACAATTTAAGGACATTTCGAAGTAATGCAAAAACGGTACATTTTAATTTTTTTAGAAAGGCATGTGTATTATTTGTAAAAGTTAAATATACGTGTCCCTTCGTCCAGCATACTCACCATGGAATCCTGATATTTCATGAATGTCAAAAAACTGTTCTGAAATAGTGCTAAATAGTGCCCAAAGGAAAAAAATAGTGCTCTTGTACTTGCGAAGTTATAGCCATAGTTCGATGAGTATGCTGGACGAAGGTTTCGCCCAGCATACTCACCTCCGTCCGGAGAATCTGTATACGCTTCAAACATAATTCATACTTCAAAAAATAGTTCCCAAATAGTGCCAAACGGTGCCCAAAAAGAAAAAACAGTGCTCGAATAACTTCGGAGTTATAGGCTTCGTTCAGTGAGTATGCTGGGCGTAGGTTCTACGCCCAGCATACTCACCTCAGTGCGCGAATATCGAACGAGCTATAGGTATAATTTACGTCTCAAAAAATTGTGCTTGAAATAGTGCCCAATATCAGTCCAATTTTTGCTTGACTTTTGACCTAGAAAACCATTAAATTTGATTGTAAACTTCTACATACATTACATTGAGTACAGTCGAATACAATATTATTAACTTTCTTTCTAACAATTTTTGTCTTGTGTAAATTATTAATTGTCTATGTAAGGGAGTATTTACTTTAGAATCGCAATATTATTAATTACACATTATTTTAATAATGCTTTATAATAATATGATTAAGCCTTCGCGCGTCGCATGGGACCCCGGTAGCTAGGAACAATGATTTTATATATTTTGTCTAGATCACGGCGCTTGTAGGATTAAGATATCAAATGAAGTAAATCATGCATGAAAAATAAAGTTGCTGTTATTAATGCTTACATTGCAACTGACAAAACTATTCAAAATAATCATTTTCCGGATCAAGGACGGTACCACAACGTTTACGGAATTGACCTGTATTCCTCATGTGATAAAGTTCAATATAGTGTGGCAGTAATGGATGCACGTACGGTCAATAGGTATGGGGCTTACGACGCGCGGCGCCCGCGACGCAAATGAATATGTTTATGTTTAAATACTAGATGTATATATTAGAGAACTATGTCACAGTACTAGTTTTGACTGGTTATAAGTTTTGCCTGCAACATATATACAAAAAGAAACTGTATAATTTCCTTTTTAAAATTTTTCCAGATATTAATTTTATTGGCTGCAAATGACTGTTTTTATTCAGACAAACACACAATGCAATGAAGTAATAGACTTCATTTACGCTTAAAGTTTCATTCATTTATTATTATTTATAAAATATATAATAATGCATTTAATCGAAAGTTTTTGACATGTGAGAAAATACCATAATTATTTCCAATAACATGAAGTCTACAATTAGAAAGTTTAATATTTTTGTCCAAAAACATGTGTCGACGACTGTACCCCATTTTACGTTAGTATGTAGAAGTTTACATTAAAATTTAATGGTTTTCTAAGTCAAAAGTCAAGCAAAAATTGGACTGATATTGGGCACTATTTCAAGCACAATTTTTTGAGACGTAAATTATACCTATAGCTCGTTCGATATTCGCGCACTGAGGTGAGTATGCTGGGCGTAGAACCTACGCCCAGCATACTCACTGAACTATGGCTATAACTTCGCAAGTACAAGAGCACTATTTTTTTCCTTTGGGCACTATTTAGCACTATTTCAGAACAGTTTTTTGACATTCATGAAATATCAGGATTCCATGGTGAGTATGCTGGACGAAGGGACACAAATATACTTTCTAAAAAAGGTAGCTGTTCAAAATCCGAGGTAAATACGCAGTTTACACAAGTTAAGATATAATGGCATTGATGGATTATTGGCATTCGCAGTTTTTAGAGAAATCTTATAAACTGATTTAAGCAGCTTGCAAAAAATATTTTATACTAATTACGACTCCACCATCAGTATTTTTAATTACGAGTACGAATACTTTTACAATGAGATCTCGCGTTTCTTTTTCGCCTTAATAGCTAATCGTACTTCAAAGAGGTTACTTTGCATCGACCTACTAGTTTATAAACTGCGTTATTCAACCCCGTGTTTGGAGCAGCAAATACATAATTTATGCAAAATCGAACCTTCGTCTACTTAAGTTACAGTCGCCATTACAATCTTCGTGTTCGCGTTTGCTTCTCCTGCGCGATTTAGAGCCAGCTGTAGACAAAACTTTCATATGATTAAGGTGCACAGCACTTCTTAACAAAAATATTAGGTATTAAGGAGTGTTCAGTAGCGTACCAATACCTTAATAGGCCATGGGCTCGAAAAAACGTAAAGAAAAAAAAAGAAAAAAGTATTTTTTTTTTATCTTTTTTTTTTTAAATACAACTGTCACTGTTTCTTTGCATTGTGGAAGAGTCACAAAGAATTGCCACGGCCCTAGAATGATATAGTTACGCCACTGTCAGAGTTACTTGTAAGATTTCAGCGTCTACCACCCTTTTGAAATGTATTTAACAAAATAAACAAAAATAACCTCGTCTTTTGATTAGTCGTTAAAGACGAAAAACTATCAACAATCTTACAATCTAACTATTACGGTTCATGATTCATGAGATAGTCTGATAACAACAGAGCCTGAGTAACAGGGTACTATTTTAACCATTTTGTACCAAACTCTACAAATGGATTTTGAAATAGAAGATTTTGAAATTAAGGGTGTTATACAGGGTAACTATGAATTCTCATTTTGTACAAAGCATAGGTATCTAATATGTTTCCTTTTTCTTTGTAGAACTGCCGCCATCTGCGATGTCTCGTCAATCTTCTTAAAGGCAATGTTTCTATCAAATCAAACACACGATTTTTTAGGAACATTATCAGTAAAACGAGTGACTGCTTTCGCATTTCTTTTAGCCTTCTAATTGTTCGTATACTTCGTATTATAAATCTTCAAATTGAAAACCTCTTTATTTCTTCATGGAAGTTTGCTTTAGCTTCATCTGGTAGTTCACCTTCACTCTGAATTGTGTTCTTAATACTTTGGTACGAATTGTTGAATCAGTACTAGGTGCCAAAGAAATAAGAATACAACTCAAACTGAAATCACTGTATAGGAATAGAAACACATATCACAAAAATCAATATAGAACTTATCTTATAGATATATCCTTTTTTACCGCTTTTAATGACAAAGGTCATATGTTACAAATGATGACGTCAATTCAAAACACTCGAGTGTGTGAAGATGATAGTTTAAATCACGTCACTTAAAGAAATGATTTTTTCATATAACTGAACTGAACTGACATATGTATTGATCTAACTGATATATGTATTAATCATTTTCGAAGTTCCTTTAGCTAGACGGCATACTGTCTTTGTTATTGCCAAGCGGAATGTAGAGTACACCATACACTGTATTGTACAATGAATTTCCAACTGTTGTGTTGGCAAAATGCTTAATAGAATAGGAATAGTTTCAAATTTAATCCAACTGCCATTCATTCATCGGCCGTTGTAAATAGCAGTATCGAGGCCCAAGCTGTCCTTTTTCAACTAGGACTACCCACCCAGTCATATTTTTTATTTAATAAAAGTTTGAAATGTATTGTAGTAAACTGCGTTATTGGAAACTAAAAAGACACATTATAACACAGTTCAAATATAAACAATACACACAAATACAATGTTATTACAATACTTTTTATATGATGGAGCCGCTGAAACCTTATTTTCAACTTATTATAATGTTCTGATTGATTTGTAACTGCATAAAAAAATGAGAAAACTATATTATCATAAGAAGCATTGCAAATTACAGTATTTGAAATTTGATATGAAATATCTTTCAATATTGATATTCGTGAAATCGAAATCGCTTTGCGAACAGCAGTGGCGCGTGTTATACATACCTTTACGATCTTTGGAGTCGTCTGACCGTCGTCGTTTCCGTCCATCCTTATCTCTCTTCGATTTACGTCCATCCTTGTCTCTCTTCGATTTCCGTCCGTCCTTGTCTCTCTTCGATTTACGTTCGTCATTGTCTCTCTTCGATTTCCGTCCGTCTCTCTTCGATTTCCGTTCGTCGTCATCTCTCTTCCTTTTCCGTCCGTCTCTCTTCGATTTCCGTTCGTCGTCATCTCTCTTCGATTTCCGTCCGTCTTCCACTATCTTCGTTTTCTGTCCGTCGTCCACATTCCCAGGCTCTTGCGCCATGGACGCAGATGGTTCAGGCGAACCATTACGGCTGAAAATTTATTTACAAACTGATTAGTCATTTTGTTTCTACTTAGAATGATTTGTGTTGTTTAATCACAAAAGAAATAGATAAAAACTTGCAAATCACTCAATGTTGAATAAAAAGTGTAAAATAATGTATATAAGCGGAAAAGGATAAGCAGGAAAAAAGGTGTTAGAAACTAAATATGTTTTAGTAATGTTAGTTGTATACTAGATCAGGTACTGTATCGAGTTCAATAAAGGGGAGCGTAGCGGGGAGGAAAGCCATCCCTTACGGGGTGAGGCTCGAAGGCGCTATTGAGAAGCATGAAATGTTATAGTGTAAAAGAAAGTGGAGATTGAAAGAGTATTAATAAGTTAGAAGTTAGTCATTAAATATCTCACCATCCACAATAAACCACCACCACCAATTCGCATTGTATACAAGCTTATGGTTTATAATAAATCGCTAACGTGGCCTACCTTAGAAATAGAGTGGACAGTAGTAGACTTGCAAATACCCTTCGAAATTCTATAGGAAGCTGTGTTGGGGACGCTTACTGCGGAACACAGCATATCGTGGAAGATTGTCCCACGAGGGGTACAACACCAGTTTGGCGTGGCTGCAGTAATGAGCAAACTTCGCTTATTTCTTGCCATAGTAGCCTCAATGGTTGGAATTAATATATCTTGGAGAGCTACTGCAGAATTTGGTGAGGACGTGACTGCACAGATGCACAGGCAGGGGGCGATAACGCCCATCACATCTCCGATTCGTGCTCGACACACTAGGCTTAGAAGGGGAACTGCTAACGCTTCGGTGGCAGATGTGGGGAAGACTGCTGCTCCCTAAATCAAATGTCAAAGGAAGCACGATCGGTTCATCCGCGCGTCTCCTATTTAGCGCACAGACAAACAAAAATCCAACTTTTCCTGAAAGGGATCCAAGTAGTTTGCATGGCATTTAGCCGGTACGGTTTCCGCATGCCTCTTCGCTATCCCCAGGATGTAGGAGTTCCATGAGGATTTAAAAAGTTATAATAAATTAGTCATTTTCAAATTATAAGACATGGAATGTCGGTATATTTATTTGGAACGCAATTTTTGCTTCAATGTGTGTAAAATCAACCATAAAAAAGGGTTAGCTCATTTCGAATCTTATCAAAACGAAACTATATATTCATATATTATTCCTGGTTGGAGTATTTTTAACTAAGCAAGATGTGACAAAGAGTTGCACATTACAAATTTATCGATTATCAGGTAACTCAGTAAAGGATTGAACAAAAAAGGTTGTAAAAACAAAAAAGAACAATTAGCTTGTACTGTATGTCTGCTTTATGTTACCCGGATATTTTGATGTTGCATGTATGACCAAGCAGCAACAGGAGATTAGACCTGTTAAAATTGCCATTGTATCTTGGATAACACTAACAGCACTTGAATCTGCCAAATCTCCAGCCATTGTTTGTTTTCTTTAATTCTAAAATATTCTCTAATCAGGAGAATTTAAATAAATTTATTTACCTCGGGATATCAGCTTGAGTTGATGTCACTGCTGGTTCCTCTGGAATGAATGATTTTTTTGTATTACACTTATATGTTCACGTTACCAAAAGATAGGCTGGAGAATGAGTAAATAAGAGACGGGCCATACTGAATAATTAACAGTATTATTAATCATACAAAAACCATTTATTCAAGTTCTGAATGTCAAAAAATTATATACAAGACAGCACCCCGGGTAAGACAACTTTAATTGCTGTCTTAGTGCTCAAGCTGTGAAGAAGAAGCGGTGGAACAAACTCCACAGCAAATCATGCTGACAACTTTTTTTACAATATAATACCAAATTTTTGATCATGGTAATGTTAATTGTTAATTGTATACATGTAATATACGGAATATGTGGATGTTATAGTAGAAGCCATAATTGCAAAAGTTAGCAATGACCATTTATACTTATTAGCAATGACCAATTATACCATTTATACTTGTTCGATAAAAAAATTCAAAAGATATTTATGGTGACAATCTTTTTAGTTGAAACCAGTCTAACCAAGGGGTATTGTGTTGCCCAGGTAACTGGATTGAGGAGGTCAGATAGGCAGGCGCTCCTTGTAAACCATGGTACTCAGCTGAAACCGGTTAGACTGGTAGCCGACCACAACATAGATGGGGAAAAGGCTAGGCCAATGATGAATCTTTTTAGTTGAAACACTTACTTAAATGTACTATTTCTGTGAGTGTTTAAACTAAAAATATTGTCATTTCAAGACTTCTGGGGATTGGCTTGTGTATGTGTCTGTTGGCTAATCATGTATGACTGCATCATTTATTCTGTACTGCTAGTGACGCATTATTCCTGGAGATTAATTATACCTCTCCCTGCCTAGCCCTTTATCAAAAAAGTTTATGTGTGTAATATTTTCAATGGACTTGATAGAGTTGATGGTATTGTTTAACATAAATAAACATCCACCACATCTTTTCTTTGTATTCATAGTTAAACTTTTATTCAGGACAAGAAATATACTTGTATGGCGTTTTTATCAAATAAACATGCGGAGTACAAATTATTTTTTTGCTTATTACCCATAGTTAACAATAAGGTACATAATTATTCAATATAATACTTCATAAATTAGAAATAAACAAGAAAAGTTAGTAATTTTATTACCTGAAATTGGATGAGGCTCCATTTTTTAATGACTACACAGCACGCGGACGAGGTATTGATTTTTTATTAAATTGGCAGCTACCTAGCAGTCCTGCTCTCACTGCGTTACCACCGGCGCCGATGCACTACTATAAAAGTGATAAAACAACTGGCTATCAGTACCATGGGTCTGACAGAAAGCGATGTAAATTTTCCACAAATTGGCGCGAAGTTTAAATTGAGAAGGAAAACTTTGATTAGCTAAAAGTAATGGTAATTAAATAAAGCTTTTTTTTCTAAAGATATGTTATTAAAAAGGTCGCTTGGTTGACTAACAGCATAATTTTAACAGAGTTTATCGCGTAATACATAAATCTGTTTGGTTTCAGAGAATGTTGTGCTATAAATTAAATTATTACTACTTCTTTTTGAACCAGCGTTTGTCCCAGCCTTTGTAACAATTAACTGGCACAAATGTGATCAATCTTGTAATTAACCACTTATTTTGTAGATATCCACACAGTTTTTAGTCCAGCCGCAGAGCAAAGGCCTTATCTAAATTCTTTTACGGGTCTCTATCCTGGGACGGCTGTGCTGTGCTAGCCTTCGTGGCTGTTTTTAATATTCTTATTATTTGATATTGATAGCACATTTATTATAATATGTATATATATTTTACAAACTTAAATTATTTACTGATTTTTTGGTAGATGGTAATCCATTCATGAAACCCTTGGACCCAGGACTACCTTTATTTATTTAAATAACACCTTTTTATACAATAAACAAATTACTTTAAAAACTTCTTCAAGTAGAACTTTATTAATGTCATCTGTTACTCAAAAGCCATGATGCCAAATTTTCAAAACACAATGCTCTTAGTAGTCGGCCATCTTGTTCAGGCAGGTGGAGTTGTGAGTTCGTTCCGATCAAGTTCGTTGGTGCTGCACGGTCACTCGCCTAGAGCGAAGGGCACAAGTATATAAAACTGAACTAACTTTGCAATAATAAACATTTTTTTAGTGTTGTATGTGATTATAAAAGTATTTTTGGTAAATGTAATATTGTGACGTATGTTTAATTTAAAAAGTAAACTGCAGAAATGCAAGGTTCAGAGCCTGGTAAGTAACTTTCTAAAATTAAATACTCACTTGTTTTTATGTTAAAATATTATCTCAAATGCATTATGATAACAAGGAAAAAATAATAATGTTTATATATTAAATGAGATTTATGTAATTAACTAGAGATTGTGACTAGGTTAAAAAACGGTTTGTGGTTATAAAATAATGTATGTTAGATTCTTGGAAAAGAATGCAAACAAGTTGTCTATTTTGAAAATTAAAGCCCACGAGTTCGACTAGATGATAGAGATACCTAAGAACCGGGTGCATTGCGCGGAGTGCCCTCTTTCGGCATTATTATGCGATCATTGCGAACTGCTTATTTTATATCTTAGCTGCGTATTCACGCACTAATGAACACTTACGTCTAAAACTGCTTATGATCTGAGATTCTGAGATTGTAACTGCTCTAATTGATTTTACATTAGAATATGTTGGTACTCCTCTTCTGATACGAAAATTATGCCGCTAAACGGTTAACTTAGGTTAAACGTTAACTACCTGCTATATAGTTATATCGACTAGTTTTAGTATAGTTAGGTATCTAAAAATAAAGTTCTTTCTTCTGCACCTCT
The DNA here is from genome assembly GCF_003590095.1 of Trichoplusia ni. Lineage (NCBI taxonomy): Eukaryota > Metazoa > Arthropoda > Insecta > Lepidoptera > Noctuidae > Trichoplusia > Trichoplusia ni. The sequence continues at coordinate 1,253,700 of NC_039478.1, read as the reverse complement.
ATGGCATCTAGAACATTCATTGAATCATCGTAAATGATTAATTTGTTGTGTACCGACAAGTCCTTGGTGTGTCTTTTTGTTTTAGAAACTCAGTTCAAATATTAAACATGCCTAAAACAGCAATATATGTAGATTATTGACTGAAATATGTCAGTCGTTTAAAAATACCATGATAACTCTAATTAACTTGTCACGATTTTTACCCTTTTTTAAGTAAAGTACCCGTCACGAGAAGCTATAAATTATGTAAACAAACATCTTTTACTAAGTAAACATTTTATACTGCGAGATAATAATAAATTGACCATATTCAATCGACATGAAATATAAACGGGTTATATGAAAGTAACAACCTAGAATTTTCTTGGTACCGGAACGCGTCCGTCGCAGGGATTGTGAACTATCGGGACGCCATTTTGAAATAAACGCATCATTCGAGTTTCGAATGCGTACGAGTTTGTTTCATTGCTTTGCATATATCGCGGATCTGGTTGTTATTGTTAATTTTGTTATTGTTTCGTTATCACTTTTTTATTGTTGTTACTTTAATTGTTGCGTTAATTTTATTTGTTATTACGTATAATGGAGCCAGTAGCCAGTACATCTAAGGAAATAAATTCGCCACGAAAAAAACGTCAAAAGGTGCGTAATACAATTTATCTAAAATATATAATAAGTAAAAAGAAAGAGTTGTTTGTTCAAACGCGCTAATCTTTGGAAACTTAAGGTTAATATTAGAAGTAGGTTTTAAATTGTGAAGTAATTGGTTAGGTTAATTGGTATACCTGGAGATATAGCTTGAGCTTCGTGTGACAAGTGACTACACAGGGTTAAAGTTTCAATATACTAAATGTTTATCTCTTACCCACCTTTTGTATCGCAAATCGTGGGTCAGAGACACAACGTGTTATAAAAGTTATTTCAAGAGATAGTCATGTATTTTATATCTTTTTTCATAACATATGACTAAGTGTCAGCTCAGATTGCTCTTTTTTGATGTTCTATGGATTTTGATCATAGTTTCCCCTCATGGCACAATAAGCCGGTTCATCGATTAAAACCATATCTACGTAAAAACAATGTTTCATTATTTACATTACTTCTTCGATAAATACGTATATAAGATAAAAAATAACCATATAAATAACCCAAATACCCATTATATAATATGTCCATAAATACCATTAATTACTGCATGCATGCATCTAGTCGTTAATAAAAGAAAGCTTTTGTTTTATAAGTTTTATGAGAGATTGTCTTGAAGTTTTAATAAACTTTCATACTAATTCAGATTATTTCAATATTGCGAACTATTTAATACGAGAGCAAGATCAATGACGAAATAGATAGATCAATTTCTTTTTTCTTTTCCACCTTTTACTTTCGTATTACTTACATTACATTCTTTATTTATAAATTTATCTTCACCTCATTATTAACGTGTTAATTTTACCTCATCATACTCTTTCTTCATAACTTGATCGATGCAACTTGATCCACCATTGCAATTTGGTCACATAATTTCCTTCATAAAATAACGCGGCAACCCAGCAAATGTCATCTTAGTCCACATAATGAAAAATTGTTCTATAGCTTAGACAACGCCTTCAGCCTAAAAACTCGAGCTAATTATTTTATATTGTTCTAGCTGTCCCGGCGAACTAAGTACCGCTTAACAGTTAATGTACATTTAATTGATATTTTTTATAACGTTTAGGTAATTATTTTTTATGTATTTAATAAAGAGAAGAAGATATCAGAGATTTATTTTTTCATTTCATTCGTATCATAATATCGAAATAGTTTCATTCGCAATGGAAGAGATCTACGTTTTAAATTTAGAAATGCGACGTTTACCCGTAGAAGCGGTTAAAATTAATCATATTGTTGTGGAATTATATTAAAAAGTAGCCTTCAGTGTAGCGCATATCGAGCTCCTTCGCCGATGCGCTCTGGTGCACTATATCAGGAGCACTGTGTTGGATTGTGTTTTTACTACTTATATATTTTAATATTAGCCTAACATTACCGCATCTTTTCCGTTAAGCTTGCAAGTCATACTTAATAGACTAAATGATGGTGCGAAGGTATTGGACAAAAGTCGGGGTTGTACCAATGTATTTTGCGTCCAGAATCTATTTGCTGTTTTATTAAGAAGCTGTCGTAATCGTAATTCAGTCAAAAGATGGACTCTGTAATAATTCTAATAGGAAATTTTAGAGTAGTCAATCTTCAACCCTCTTTCCTTATAACGGTTTTAATGGGCGTTCGTGTCCTTGTACAATGCAACCGGTCGTACGAGTTTTGTAAAGTTCGTGCAGTATGATAAGAATAAAACACTGAGAGCTCTCTTGTCTGAGTACTTAATCTGTTAACGACCTTTGTTGTTTGTTACTTAAAACCAATAAGGAGTGGACAACAGAGTTCAATCTTTTACTTTTTGCACTGCAGTAGGGTAACTATGCGCTTAATGATTTATTGTAGTCGAACTAACAAAATCACATGATTTAAATATACTTGATAATCAAAAACCTACGCATTGCAACTGATTATTTATAAGACAACGAACATAAATAATGTACGTATTTACGAACCAAAAAGGATGTAAATCTTAAATCTTACCGTTAGGTTAGTTTTAAACTGTCACAATCTCAGTTCCTTAGCAAATTAAAAAAAGCCATCGGTCGAAATAAAGGCGCAATAACATAGAAATTGTTACGCAAATTCTGAGGTTCGGTAACATGTATTAGTTTTAGTTTTAACTTCTAATATTTTTTATATTTAGAAAAAAAATCTAAGTCTCGAAGCGATGAGGATTCCATAAATTTCCGGCCATCGCCCAACTTCAAGCACATGCGAAAATATTTAAAATCGAAGTTTGAAGAAGCAAAAGAAATGGCTAATCCAAGTGCTTCTAACGGCACGCCGGATTCAACCGTAAGACACGATCAACGAGAGGAAGTAAACAAATCCACTGCTCCAGTGGTGCAACCACCGTTGCCGCCAAACCCCCCGCCGCCAGAAAGTCCTCCAATAATCAATTTAAAAAAGGAAATTGAAGATGACGAATATGGCACAACTGAGAGCAACGGAGAATTTAATCATGCAGAAAGTCTTTTAGCAGAATCGATTAAAACAGATCAATCGGAAGTAGCTGATAAGCCAGAAGTTACAATGTGTAGGAACTTTGCGCGGGGCACTTGTAAAAAAGGCACGGCATGCAAATTTGCTCATGAGCTGATTCTGTCACAGTTACCAGGAGTTTATACATTTTGCAGAAATTTCCAGAATTCGGTATGCACTTATCCTAAATGCAAATTTGTACATGCTACAGTATTTGAGAAAGAGCATTTTTTTAGAACTGGATATTTGCCACCTCACACATTAGCCCACCTCAAGGAAACCAATGTTTTGCAACCACCACCACCGCCGCCCCCGCCAGAAGGTAAGACATAAATATTTAAAAAAATACAATAATTATTTATGTATCCTTTGTATTTCTGCATAAGCTTATGTGACATATTTAAATGATACAATTCATACGTTTTTTGTAAGAATGCATCTAATAGACGAGAATATTTTTGTCTAATTTGTATTGTTATATGGTTTGTTTCAGAAACAGCCACTGATGTTTCTCAAGTATTCGCAAATGGTCCACCTCCGCAAACGATGCCATGGTAAATATAATAATTAATGATCATCAATAATAACCGTAAGTGAGAATTAAACGAATATTGAATTTTATTCTAGCATTACTCCTGGACCCGTGTTGACGTGTGCCCCAGCCCCATCATTAGAAATTACGGGTGACACGAATATTTTCAGAACCGGAGTTACATCATCCAGCTCCCCTAAACGCGAGTGGAGCGATAGCGATGACTGTATGTATATTTTCAATATTAAACTTATGCCAAGCGATTTTAAATATATATATCTTTTCAACAACGTTTGTAAAAAATATTAATTGTTAGGGTAAAGATACACATACACTGACGTCATTTGATTAAGTTTAGTCTCGTGTATGGAGCAAGTGTATTTTATGCCCTTATTATTTTGTGCTATAACTTATTAACTCATGGATTGTTTCCATTTAATGAAATAGTTTTTTAATTGCGAATATTATTTTTAGTATGATTAAATCTATTAATATGTTTAGAATATATATTTCTCCACTTTTCTTACTATTTTGTCTATTGCCAAAAAAATAATTTTGCAATGTTTTCTATAATATGCTTAGCATTACATGAGCAATTGATATAAACAAAGCTTAAGTTCCTGCAAAATTATAAAAGTAATTGTTGATTATCTTAGTTTATATACTTGCAACTCTGCTACCCAAATTGAATGTAATAACTAACAGATTTATTATAGCACATTGAATTCGTTCACATTTTTGTATATCATAAACACTTGCTTGTCGCCATATGATTATTGTGTATTTTTTGAGTATCTCATAATATTTCGGAGAATAATAATACCACATAGTAAAGAATATATTTTTTATTGTCTTTTGTCAATTCGCTACTCATTAAAGAACATGAAAATTTAAAACTGTTTTTGAGGACTGTTGATTACTTTTGTCAAGATAATGCACGCAAAGCGATTGTAATTATTTGTTGCTTTTGTCTCCAGTCAGCAGCTCTCCGCGCGACATCGACTCGAGTGAGCCTCTCGCAAAGAAATGCAAAAGTTGCGATAATAATGAGTTCAGGTATAATTTTGCAACTCTTAGCTGTTGCTGTTCAGAACACGGGGTCAAGTAACGCCCTTTCCTGACGAATGACTTATAACTGCACCTGTGATTGTAGGATAATGAAATGCAATAAATGCTCAATACTATCTAAAACGCTGTGAGCTTGTCTTATTTAAGTATACTTAAACAAAATGCGAATACATATGCGTTTAAATTTCAAGATGTTTTTACTTAACCGCGGGTTACGAACAGCTGGCTTTTTGTTAAAGTAATTTTACAAAGCTAAGCATAAATATGGCATTATGATATTATTAAAGAATAACCAAGTTTTTGATAAAATTTCCTGAACTGCTTTTATTTACTATATTGCGTGTCGATGCATAAATATGTTGTGTTTAAAGCTAGTTTAACTAACATAACTTTAAAGATCTAAGAATAGCGAATCGAAACATACTAAAAGCAGCTAATTGGCAAATTATACTTTTTTAAATGATTAGCACTCGCAAGTTTTTTGCGATTTTTAAAAACTTATGTAGAGCTAGATTTTTGAAAATGATGTAGTGTAACAGTAGCATTACTTAATATGTGCCTTCCATATGTTTTACAGATATCAGTACAACAAGTTCAAGGTGGAGAAGATGATGCGCTCCACAGAAGACATGAACAACAAAATTGCAGCTCTTAATAAAAAGAGTAGCCGGTTGTACACTGTGCTCGTAACTCTGTTCAAACCTGTGAGTACCGGCCATTATTATTAAATTAATTTAATTTATTGCTGACTAAAAGCAGGATACAGATGCGATACTGCATTTGAATCGCTAATTATTTCTTATTTGTTTCAGAAGACTCCTTCCGGCAATAATGGTTTAAATATCAATCCAGAAAAGGAGGATAAGGTAATTATATAAAATATCGTTATCGCTTTACTCATTAGTGCACAACTATTAATACATTTCAAAAATTGGTTTATGCCATGAATAGATGTGAATATCGATTAAAATGTAATAAATATAATGTTTGAGTTATGACAAGCTAGTAAGCTACATTTTAAATAACACTTGTACCTTGCTCTTAAAAAGCTATTCAAAGTAAGAAAAAAAATGTTAGGATCCTAATGTTATGCAATATTATGCAGGCTTTGATCAGCTGATGATATAAGCTTTGTTACGAGGTTATCTTAAAATTATGGACTCATAAAATACTGTTTCCTATAATTTGTTTAGCATATATCTAAAACCTCACTGCGTCGGACCTATTAAAAATCATTTGCTGTTCTTGTTTTCAGATGCTGGTTGAGAATATAAATAGGATAATAGCAGGAAACATAAGGATCCCTCATAATGGAGAAGAAACTAACTTGGTAATTATTTAAATGCAATTTCTAATTGTCAAGATTTGTTAAATGCCGATTTTGAAAATAATTAATAATATATGTAAACAAAGTCGAACCCAAGAATTAGGCAATAATTTTATCAATCTAAAATGGGACTAACCTTTCAATATTTGTTCTCTAATAGGATCTGATTATTTAAATTTGTTTGTTTTCAGCCAATAAGACTAATCAATTAAAATATTTTAGTTTCAGAGCATGCTCGCCAATCCCGCCAACGTGACTGCTATTCTGGCAAAGATTCTCCTGAGCAATGGCAACCCTTCCGTACCACCGGACTCTTCGTGATGTATGTAGAAGTGCGTGTGCTCAGTGCGCTACAAGGAGCTTGCACTAAGTAGGCGATACTTCTATAATATGTCCTCCGTTTTCAGTTCAGAGTTGATAAATATTAATGACGTCACTATTTTAGCCTACCTCAAATATAATTATGAAAATGTATAAAATTAATTAGCCCAGGAAATGGTAGACTAATCATTCTATCTGCTTATGAAAAATATCCATTCAATTCAATATGTACCTAGTTCCACATGAGTTATTATTTAAATTTTATTAAGTAATGGATATTTTTCTTGATAGAAAAGTCTACTATTCCTGGGCTATAAATGTTTCCGTGTATTAGTTTGTGCTGTCTTTGTTCCTCTTAAGTCATTAATAATATCAAGCAATAAGTGAGTTACTAAACAAATATGATCTATGCTAATGTATTGTTTAATGATTATATAAGGAGATAATTTAAGGCACATATTAATAAGTTTCAGTAGTCATGAGCATAAACATATTTTTACTAAACTCAGTTTCTTTAGGTATTGAAGGTTAACAAATATATATATTTTATACAAACACATATTAAATAAATAAACGATGGATATGGTCCCCTTCTATATGGTTTAGTAATCTTTATTTTTGTTTCACATTGGTTTTTAAACAAAAGTCACACCAAGGTTAAAGCCTTAAGTAACTAAGTAAAACTGCATTTTTATTCGTCCAAAGGACCAGTTGGCTATCTGTCTGCTCAAATATAGCACAAATAGCTGATGGTTCATTAGCATCTCATAGTAATAACTATGCAATACAAAAAAACAATGTTTTAGAGCTTCACATCTTTTTGCTTTGGAAGGTTTTCACTGTAATATGATGCGTCTGAAACATTATATTATGTCTATTTTAGTTCGAACAGGTAACAAAATCGATGCCGATGTGCCCATAGTAGTATATTTATGCTCGTGACTGTACATGGCAAGAATCAGCCAATCAAAATATTTTTATACGAAAGGATTATTAAAATAATAGCATTATTAGTCTTCGAGATGTTTTAAATATTCACAATTTTCATGGCAATATTATTATGTTGTACATTAACATATATATTCGCTCGTCGTAGTGTCAAAATTGATGTTGTTGTGCCTTAAACCTGGTTTGCATCGCTAACGAAGAAATCGAGTATGTAAAACGTTTCGAAGACTTATTACAGATTTCTATATTTTATAGTTGTGTTATTGGCAGTAAACAAATATAATTTATGGACAATAGAGACTTTGATATATTAAAGTTTACTGCCTTCCATACAATGAGAGATTATTGTAAGTGTTACAACGACATCAACCTGTGTGATTTATGACGATTGATATACATTCAGCGATGCCAATGTCCGTTGTCTGTTTTACGCTTATTTATAAGTAATAGCAAGGCTGATCACCGCCTGCGTGTATAACAATGTTTTCAGCACTAAACACAATATAGATTTAATAGAAAGCTAGATTAATCTGTTTTAGAAGAGTAATTGTATGAATATAAGGAAAATAGTCCAAAGACATTATTGTATATTTATCAACTCTGGCTAGAATAGTTTTAGTAATGACCAAAAATTGTCATGACGGAATGCGATTATTACTTATTGATTACTACAAACGTTTTGGTGTTATGGTTTTCCTGGTTCCAAAAAAATCAATTGGTTTGATACAGTCCATAATCATTGACATAAGTATTTTTATATGATAGTTTTTTTTAAACTAGTATGTAAACTGACTTTACCATGAACTTTTTACGTTTTACGTGAAGTACGTCAACGTAATTCTGTTTTATTTTATAAGGACATATGAGGACTTGATTTGAACGGTTAAAGAGTGTATCCCGAGATCTAATGAATTTTATTACATGTGTTCGCGTTAAATCTGAAATGTGTTTTAAAGGATTGCGACATAATTCAACAATATGCCATAGATTAGCTTATTTTATATTGCGGTTTTAAGATACTGACATTCTAAAGTGATCTATTATTCGTCGGGATTCTGAGAGTATGGCGGTATACGGTGGACATGCAACTTCTAATGCTAAGAATGAAATGAAAATGTATAAAATATGTTAAGCGTTTGAAATATAGTTTAAAATTTTCAGATAAATAGAGGTTTGTTGTTTGATCATTTTATTCCTCGGGGTAAAAATGGTAATCCATAGTGGTTTCTTAGGTTTACGCGAATGTTAGACATTGAAATGAAACTACTTTTACGGATTTTATCGCGGTTTAATTTTAGATTTTAGTTCCCGACGTTTCGAAACCTTTGCAGGTATCATGGTCACGGGCAGACTGAGATGGTGTTCGTCTTGACAGAAGATGTTGCTCGTTCTACCTTCATATTTTAATTAATTATTTGTGGTCCGACCTACGCAGTATGAGCTCACTGTGTCTTGATGTCTTGCAGCGCTGCTCTTGGGTTTGGCCTTGAGTTTATTTATTATTGGATCCCAAGTAGGTGATATCTTCCAGCCATCTTCTCTATTGAAATTAGGGTGTTTTTTAATCTCAATAGCCTCGCGAAACATCCTAGGTAGGAATTTGGATTCTTTAGCGAAGATCTGTGGTTGGTCAAATCTAATATAATGGCTGGAACCTTCAGCATGTTCGGCGACTGCAGACTTCGTTGAGCGGCGGTGTTTGACGTCAGCTATGTGTTCTTTAACGCGGGTCCCTATGCTTCGTTTGGTTTGACCGATGTAAGAGAGGCCGCAGTCACAATCTAGTTTGTATACTCCTGCATCTTGTAGAGGTATGTGACACTTGACAGATGGTAAGGACTGGCTAATCTTCTTGGGCGGCTTGAAGTATGTTTTAATTGAAGCTCGCTTCAGGATGTAACCAATCTTGTCAGTGACTCCTCTGACATATGGTAGTACAGCAGGCAAACGATCAACAGTGGCTGGCTTCACTCGGTTTCTGTGACGGGGCCGTGGAACTTGGAGCTTGTTGTCTCGCAGTACTTGCTTGACGTGTTGAAGCTCAGCGGCAAGGTGTCTGTCATCACAGAGTCCGTGTGCTCTCTGAAACAAAGATTTTCCCACGGTAGCTAACTGTTTAGGGTGGTGGTGAGATTCACCGTTTAAGTACCTATCTGTATGGGTCTTCTTTCGATACACGGTGTGACTTATGGTCTGATCAGGATTCCTTTTAACTAATATGTCTAAGAAGGCAAGAGATTTATTATCCTCCAACTCCATAGTGAATTGAATTTTGTTATTGATGGAGTTGAGATGTTTTAAAAATGCATTTACTTGACTAGATGGTAAAACTGTGAAAGTATCATCTACGTACCGTTTGTAGAACCTGGGAGTGAAAGGAGCTGTTTTTAAGGCTGTCTCCTCGAAGTCTTCCATGAATATATCGGCGACTACAGGGGATACAGGCGAGCCCATCGCTACACCATCTACTTGTACATAGAATTTATTGTTCCACAGTAGGTAGCCAGATGTGAGGCAGTGCTCGAGAAGTTCTGCATATTCTAGAGGTAGGTTGCTTTCCAAGAAGCTAGCAGAGAACAACCTACCTCTAGAATATGCAGAACTTCTCGAGCACTGCCTCACATCTGGCTACCTACTGTGGAACAATAAATTCTATGTACAAGTAGATGGTGTAGCGATGGGCTCGCCTGTATCCCCTGTAGTCGCCGATATATTCATGGAAGACTTCGAGGAGACAGCCTTAAAAACAGCTCCTTTCACTCCCAGGTTCTACAAACGGTACGTAGATGATACTTTCACAGTTTTACCATCTAGTCAAGTAAATGCATTTTTAAAACATCTCAACTCCATCAATAACAAAATTCAATTCACTATGGAGTTGGAGGATAATAAATCTCTTGCCTTCTTAGACATATTAGTTAAAAGGAATCCTGATCAGACCATAAGTCACACCGTGTATCGAAAGAAGACCCATACAGATAGGTACTTAAACGGTGAATCTCACCACCACCCTAAACAGTTAGCTACCGTGGGAAAATCTTTGTTTCAGAGAGCACACGGACTCTGTGATGACAGACACCTTGCCGCTGAGCTTCAACACGTCAAGCAAGTACTGCGAGACAACAAGCTCCAAGTTCCACGGCCCCGTCACAGAAACCGAGTGAAGCCAGCCACTGTTGATCGTTTGCCTGCTGTACTACCATATGTCAGAGGAGTCACTGACAAGATTGGTTACATCCTGAAGCGAGCTTCAATTAAAACATACTTCAAGCCGCCCAAGAAGATTAGCCAGTCCTTACCATCTGTCAAGTGTCACATACCTCTACAAGATGCAGGAGTATACAAACTAGATTGTGACTGCGGCCTCTCTTACATCGGTCAAACCAAACGAAGCATAGGGACCCGCGTTAAAGAACACATAGCTGACGTCAAACACCGCCGCTCAACGAAGTCTGCAGTCGCCGAACATGCTGAAGGTTCCAGCCATTATATTAGATTTGACCAACCACAGATCTTCGCTAAAGAATCCAAATTCCTACCTAGGATGTTTCGCGAGGCTATTGAGATTAAAAAACACCCTAATTTCAATAGAGAAGATGGCTGGAAGATATCACCTACTTGGGATCCAATAATAAATAAACTCAAGGCCAAACCCAAGAGCAGCGCTGCAAGACATCAAGACACAGTGAGCTCATACTGCGTAGGTCGGACCACAAATAATTAATTAAAATATGAAGGTAGAACGAGCAACATCTTCTGTCAAGACGAACACCATCTCAGTCTGCCCGTAACCATGATACCTGCAAAGGTTTCGAAACGTCGGGAACTAAAATCTAAAATTAAACCGCGATAAAATCCGTAAAAGTAGTTTCATTTCAATGGTAATCCATTCAAATACCCCAAGGAATACAACGGCTGAAAATATTGACCTATTCTTGCACTTGCTACTGAGGTAGCATTTTGACTGAAGAGCTCATTCACACCAGCAGTATAAATAACATTTACGCTAAATAGCTCTGCCGTTGCATTAAACAAACCAAACGCTGTCAAAATCCTGCCCTCATAGCACCTGATAGGTTCTTAATTTTGGCCTTGATTGAATTAATGTACAACTTAAATGAACTCTCTCTAAATAATGTAATATTGATGTGCTCTATCGTTAGGGTTAGAAACAAAGCCATAAGAATTTCGTTTCATCTAGCTAGTAGAGCTGTTATGACTATTATTTATCGCCTTCGCACCAAACAAATAATCTTAGACATTTAATATAGTTTTAAGCCAAAATCGATCAACATCTGTGCACATACATTGCTATTGTGTTCACAACTAACCGTAATTGATATATATTTTTCTCAATTTTATAAACATAATATTGTGCATATAAATAGTTTCAGTGATCTTACAAATCAGGATAGCACTGGTAGTTATAGTTGCTTAGTATTTATCTGAGGTATTTTTACATATTTACATCCTGAACTCTAGTAGGTACTTATTGTTATTGTGCTCTAAATACACCAAATTCTGTTATAGCCTGTTATTATGTATATTTAAGATAAAAATGTGTAACATGGTAAATATTACTCGTAAAATCCATGTCGCTAGATTATTATTAATATGCACGACGGTACGCAAGTCGCCGATGCTCGCCTACATTAGCCTTCAACGTGTTGGTTACAAACACTTAAAATAGCAGAGAGTACACGTCGAGGCTAAAGTAGATATCGACATCGCGCAGGCTTCGCGTGTGAAATACCGTTATTCATTTATTGCAATAAAGTGTTATTACAACACTGATCTTTAAAATAAGCTAATAAAAATAATTTCAGTAGTACATACGCTAGATTTTTGTAAACGCATATTATGATAAAGATAGATAGCAATTATGTATATTTTATAGTTTAATACGTTTATCAGAGTACAGCAATATCAAGCTACTAACACCTTATATGTACATTAATAGTATAATTACATTGTTAATGTTAATCTCTTAACTGCTTGTGTGAACCAGTTAATCTTGGTTACGTCAAGCAACGTACCCAACTCGCGTCAGAACATCAGCATGTCGCCGCACTTCACTATTTTGGCGCCGAGCAAAAGCTTTACAGAGAAAGAGTAATTCTTCTTCGCTTATGACGTCGTCTCATGAAGCGTTGCTATGTCGTGTGCAAACCTTTCAGGGCGACCATCTTGTGATACTGAGAGCGTCGCATACACTTGAGCGGGGCGTACTAGCTAGCACTCTGACGCGCAAAGGGGTATTTTGTTTGGCGGAACTTAAATAATACTTAAATATTTTTGTATATCCAAAAATCGCGAGTGCGTGAGTTGTGAACCTCAGTAATGATATCGATGCCCCGGCGATGTGTGGAGTAAGCGTTATCTATAGTCTTAGACAAGTTCAAGTTTAAAGTGCCAACGTCACAAAATGATCATTGTAGTATAAAATTAATCTTTACAATAAACTTGTGATTGTGGGGCCACATTATATTCTGTTCGTTCTAAGAAAGAAAATATGACGTCAATTTGACCAAAAAGTCACACCAATACGTTTCAGATTCAATTCAAAGTGGAATACGGTTATAGGTTTGTATTTCGCTTCGAATTTCATTTTAAATCGAATTTGGAACTTATTGTGACTTTTTAGCCAATTTTGACCTGTCAAAAAGTTGCTCTTTGAACGGATTAGGACTGCACATTATGTTTGAACGTCAAAACCATCAATAATCCCCTATTTCGGGCAATAGCATATTTTGAAATTTAGGCACTTTAAACTTGAGTCATCATTCCTAGTAGTAAGTATAAAGTGTTAAAGTGGTGTGTTCTTGTAGTGTGTTAGTGACAACTCGTGGTGTTTAATTAAATCAGTAATTTTATAGAATGTCTATAAACTGGAATGAATGTAATAGTTTTATGTATTGCAATTTTTTATCAATTTAGTAATAAATATACTCCAATTTCATAATAAACCTATTCTATTTTTATAGAAGTTCAAGCAGAATATGCAATTAAGGTAACATGAAAATTAAAAAAAAAAACGTATACAAAGATAAAAGAAAGAAAAATGTTGAAATACTTTTTCGCAGCCTTCAAACGTCTTCCCAAACGACACCTGTAGTTTTTTCGCATCTGGCAACAAATGGAAGTAAGGTTCACGCTGTGCCGATGCTAAAGCAGGCGTGAATTTTATTAATTCATTTACATGGGGTCGACTGGTGCTACCGCTGAAAAAAGGTTTCGGTGAAAGTAACTGATGATCCTATTGTGGCCCCGCGTTGCCAGTGGGAATAATACGTGTCTTGCGACAGTATTATTATTATATTTATAAAATCTTTTTAAAAGTAAGAAAAATAGATAGATCTAATTGCATTTTCTGTTCTGGAGCCATTTCATTTCATATGCTTGACTAAATGAATAATATATTATTGTATTAATAAAATTCCTTTTAATTGATAATTATGTTTTTGTCTTTTATTTTTAGTCCAGTCAACTTAGAGAATTTATATGCCAAACTTAGTCTGAAAACTTTTTTAAGAAAATGGAGAGCATGAAAACTTTCTAGGCTTTATGAATAGAATTTCGAGTTTAAATATAATACTCGACAGAAATCCTTAATAAAATTAAAAAAATATAGTAGAAAAGAAAGTATGTACCTACTTCTGGATTAACAACTGTTAAGCGAAGTTACCAAGCACAGGAATATAAAATTATGAAGTAATGGGTGCTATATTTAGAAATTTTGATTCCAACAATAGGTATGGCAAAATGGTCTGAAAGCACAGAAAGGAAAGGAAGCAGTATATCAGCTGCAAGCTGTCTACTAAGTAGGATCGTAAGTAGTCGTTCAGCATAAGTTCCCGATAGAGATGAAAAATAAAGTTCAATCTAATCCTTACATACTATAAAACAAAGTCCCCCGCCGCGTCTGTCTGTCTGTTCGCGATAAACTAGAAAAGTACTGAACGGACTTTTATGCGGTTTTCAACAATAGATAGAGCAATTCTTGAGGATGGTTTTAGTGTATAATAAGTTTAGGTTTTGTGTAAACTGACGATATTACAACGATATTAGTTTGAACATGTGGGAAAAAATTAAGCCATTCGAGAGCTTTCCTCGAGAACGCTGCCAAAACCTTTTGAGTTACAACAAAACAAAAAGAACGCGGTGGTATTTGTCTATCTTCCAAGGATAATCCACAAAAACCATTTTTATGTGTTTTCTTAATACAGTAAAATTATGGGTTATTTACGAACCTATTTTTAACAATACAGTATTAATCCTTATCCAAATAAATAAGTTGGATATATTATGCATGTAATATAGAACAAAATTGCCTTTAATACTACACCAAAAAAGTTGATAGGTAATGAGTTATCGTAATATTAAACCTCCTCGCGAGAAATTAAAAATCGATGAAACGTAGCGAAGATGTCGTTGGCATCTATATACTAATATATAAAGCTGAAGAGTTTGTTTGTTTGAACGCGCTAATCTCAGGAACTACTGGTTCAAATTGAAAAAATATTTTTGTGTTGAATAAACCATTCATCGAGGAAGGTTTTAGGCTATATATCATCACGCTGCGACCAATAGGAGCGAAGAAAAAGTCATAACTTATATCTTCTAACCACGCAGACGAAGTCGCGGGCAACAGCTAGTCTAATATATAAAATTTCTGTGTCACGATGTTAGTTACCTTACCCCTCCGAAAATCACAGAGACCGTGCGTAGATTGTCTTTTTATTAATTGGTTCTTTGGGCGAAGTTTTCGTTGTGCTGCGCCTTTCTTTGGTAATAACTTTTGAAATAACTACCAAGTGTCGTTCTTATGAACTCCCGACGCAAAAAGAGGGGTGTTATAAGTATGACTTGTGTGTGTCTGTCCGTCTGTGGCATCGTAGCTTCCGAACGATTTGAATTGAGTACATATTTTAATTCAGTTTGTAGATGAATTATGCTCGAGTGTTTTTAGACGTCAGTCGCGCTTTGTAAAGTTTTCGGAGGTATTTTTTTATTTTAGGCAATTTTTGTCTCCAAGAAATCTAGTGGTATACCTACGACTAAAGACCCATCCAATAACCATAGCTAAAATCTTTCTGCGGCATTTCAATCTTCTGTAATTGAGAATGAGGTGACAATACGATATTTTTGTTGTTGCGGTTGACGGCTGAGTGGTACCTATAGGTTACCTCGCCAAATACTGTGAGCGCGGCGTGTTGTGGCCTCGTTCGTTCGATTCCCCCATAGGACCACCATTATCCCACGAATGCTTGTTCTTTCTCTGGGTTTCTTGTGCATGTTACTTGAAAGTTTGTGCAACCCAAACAAGGATTAATATGCTAAGTACGGAGGCCTTAAAAAAATACTCGTTGATTTATGTTTTTATAAAGAATATTTTTAGTTTTGTTTGCCAATTTTGAAGGTCATTGACAATTACCAACTATTTTTAAATGTAGTTAAGATAGACTCTGTTGTTGTGACGACAAAACTGTAATAAAGTACAAACTGAAATATTACATCCGTAAATGCGCTAATAGATTAAAACCACTACGCATAAATGACTTGTAAATTTATCTTATCTATCAAAGTAAAGGTTCTAGTTGGCCATGGAATCACATCATTTTCGTACCATGCCGAACTCAAACCGTCAGACTAAAAGATCAAAATTTACAAGAGGAGAAAAATGTCTGTTTGCTCATTTAATAATAACTTTTGTGGGGATCATGTTGATGGCACTTATATATTTAATACATTTGTGTGTAGTGAAACACACGCGAAACGAGATGTTGTCAATGTATTACAGACGAGCAGACACGCGTAAGTATCGATCGGTTTTCCCTGAAAGCGCTTCATTTTCGGTGGGCAATACACGAAAACCCTATTCTTATATGATGAAGAGGTATGTTTATGTGTGTTTGAATATTATTTGATGTGCAAGTTTGGTACCTCAGCACGCAAAAACATCACGACCGATTTCAATAAAATTTGGTGTGGAGCTAGTGGTAGGAAGTTTATACCTATCATAGATTAAAACAGGTAATTAGGCTGCTTTCTGTTCTTCGCCCTGTAAAAATAGTTCATTATGTTAATCCAGGATCCCTGCTATCTCCATACAAACTTCCCTATTTTAATAAAATAGTGTGAATATTTTAGGAGATTAATAATTATAATGGTTGAGAGAGAGATTAGTTTATTGACAATATATGGCAATAATTTGGTTAATTTCTAAAATGTTAAACAGATTTAAAAATCGTGCCGCTTATCTTAAACTTGGACGTAATTAACCACTTGCGCAAACATAATCTACTCATGTGGAGGGTAAATCGTGATCCTATTGTAAAAAAAAAAACAAAATTAAACTTAAATACGGCTCCTATACAACAGACTCGACTTTATTGCCGTTATTGTAATATAGTACTTTCGGAAACGTTTGCTTCTTAGTTAGTCTATCTTGATATCCGCGGGATACAGATTCTTGACACAACAAATAGCAGACAGGTTTGATATAAGTAGGAACAAAATATATCAGTATTTGAAAAAAATTACGGAGCGAATGTAGTCAATAGGAATGGGATAGGATAGATATGGATAGGTTTATCAGTTTCAGAAATTTTGTGCTTTAATTTGTTATGTACTTGCGTTTTGCCCCTCATTCCACATTGAAACTTATATTCCATTTTTTTCCGACCACATACAAGCATAGAATTGGTGTATCTTCTGTCTACAAAAAAAGTTTAACAAGGAATACAAAATCCTCCTCAAGTCGGTACACCCGTTATAGAGCGACGGTGCCACAGACACCCATATGATGCCAGTGAAACTTACAACAACTCTCTTAATTGTCGAGATAGAATTGAAACTTAAAACAATACTCCGTCTATTCGAAGGTTAAAAGGGGATTACAAACCAATGTTAATTAAACAAAAAATAAAGATTACCAAATCATGTACATACTTACTTAATTATACCAATTAAATAATATCGGTCGTTCATTTATCACATTAAGATTACTTACGATTTGAGCGTTTCTTCTTGTTGTTGCCTGAAGAGCCAGACGCAATTCACTAATGAGTTTTAAAAGGTGTTTAATAGGTAAAGCAAGTTTATTTTTAAGAATCCTGTATTTTTTTTTAATGAACAGAATTTTGTAATGGAATTCTATATTTTATCCGCACAGGTTTGTCAACTTTGGAGGTGACTCATTTTGAATCAATCGGGGTGGTCTATCTGAACATGACTCCGCCGCCAGTCCGCGTGGTGTGTAATACTCTGCTGCTTGCGAAGCGCTGGTCCTTGGCCCCGGCGCAGTGCACCTCTATGCGCGATCACCCTGAAATGTCCGATTACTTACCTAAATGGAGAATCAAATACAAACTTTTTGGAAAATTTACGCGTAAGAATATTTTATCCGTAATGTTTTAGGTGTAAATACAATTGACAGTAAGTTTTGACATGCTTCTACCCTTATTACTGGACGCCAGTTAGTATGTCGGTGTAAACACACACCAAAAAGCGGAAGACCTATCAAGGCGGTTTAGGTTTAGTCAGTTAGAGTCAGACAATACCTGCTTTCTCCCCCAAAGGAAGAGGGTGCGTCCCTGTTTCTAACAAAAAGAGTAATCTTAGACCGATCACCTATGTACGTGTATGTATATGATTTCTCTTAGTCTATAAGACAAGATTGGCTTGAACAAACGGATAGAAAAGAAAGTGAAGTTTACATAAATGTACTAAGTACTTATAAAGGAAGACAACATGTTGACTACAAGACACATGTTTTCGAAAAACTACTTATTTAGATACTACTTTTTTCGGAAGAAAATTCATAATAATGTTTAAATACACGTATTTTTTTTTATTAGAGTCATGGCTTCTACTTTGAGGGTACACATTTATGCTCACAACAGAATAAATGAAATTAAATATCAGTTATAAACCGTTAAAAAGTAGGTACGTTGTTGATGGTTGAAAATGTAGATAAAGATTAACATGACGCTTCAATAATCCGATCAGTTTAATTCTATTTCAATTGTAAAATTTATGTGTCGTTACCTCCTGTTAAGTTGAATATAATTTTCACTATGCCTTTCTCGATTTTGCCGCGATCTTAATACATTTATGAGGGCAATATACTGTTCACTCAGTCGTAGGAAATCGGGCTCAAATCATTGGCATTCCGTCCGGAAATCGGCGCTCCTGTTATTTAATATTTTCATTGCATATTAATTCTATTACCTTTTTTACAGTTATTTTTTGCATAAAGGTAAATACTATATTCCTTTTAACTGGAAATTTAAAATGAGTATGCAATATGAGAAAGCAAATGTATTTAAGCAACATTTGGTTTATTTTTCGGCTAAAATGAAATAATTCGGTATAAAACATTTATTTTTTTTGGGATTTTTGACATAGTTGTATAAGTGCGTGTGCATTTTCAGTGGTAAATAAAATTGATTAAAAACCATTTCAAGGTTATTAGGTCTACCTAATAACCTTGAAATGGTTTTTAATAAATTTGTTATAATATGGAAGATGCTGAAGTACAAATGTTAAAAAGCTACCTTTCTTTTAATCCGAACCCGCCAAAACAATTTTCTTGACATAAGATATGTCAAAAAAATGCAATTTAAATTATTTTATATAATATTTAATAAAAAAAAATCACTAATAGATCGCGTCTTACTCTTAAAGGCCGTTTAAAATAACTAGATAATTGTCTGGAATAATATTTACCAGTATTAAACGTGGCACTACATTAATTTGACACACGGTTAATATTAGTAGCCATTAATGATATCAGTCATGATAGGTTTCAATAAACTCAATTCGGAGATTATTGTTTAAAAAAAACTAAATAATAAAAATGTAACTCAAACTGTGATCACTCTGTGCGAAAGTTCATTCATGGAATTACTTACGGTCTACGAGTAGCAGGCATTACATTTACTCGCGGCAGCACGTCGTTTTGCGCGCTGGCAACTAGGTAAAGCGCCTTGTAGGTAGGTAGTATGCACTCATGTCTCATGTTCGGACCTTTGGCAGCATAATAATACAAATAATAAAATATTACTTTGTATTATTGTCACAAATACAAGTCGCACATACAAGTTTCAGAGTTGGATTTTTTAAAGATCCCTACTAATATTATAAATGCGAAAGTAACTCTGTCTGTCTGTCTGTTACGCTTTCACGTCTAAACCACTGAAGTGATTTTAATGAAATTTGGTACAGAGATAGAGTTGACCTTGAGAAGGAACATAGGATAGTTTTTATCCCGGAATTTTGAAGAGTTCTCCTGGAGTCGCGATATAACCGAACTCGATGCGGGCAAAGCCGCGGGCGAAAAGCTAGTTTTATATAATTCCGTAAACATTAATACAAAAATAAAGTGAATATTAATATGAAATTAATGTATATGAAACTGTATATGTTTGTCAAATTAATTTCATCCTTGAAACTAACAACAATGAAATAACAAATCTTTATAATACTAAACTTTCGATGTAACGAACATCTAGCAACTCATTACTGCTAAGACCTACTAAGTACTAAATTCGAATGGTAAAAGCCTGATAAAAATGTATCTACCCTGAAGTGTAATCAAAACGCACAAAAGTGATAACTGTACATTGTACCTACGTATTTTTTCCAAGATATAATAATAATATTTTTTTTTTTATATATTTAAAAATGTAATGAATATGTTTATGGCTTAATAAAGGAAATAATAATCTAAAACATTCACAAAACGCCATCTAGTCTCAAACTAAGCAAAGCTTGTATTATGACTACTAGACGATTTGATAAAAATACTTTACATATATTTCTAAATACACACATAATTTACACTCAGACACTGAACAAATGATCGTGCTCACTTAAACATTTATCCTGGGCGGGAATCGAACCCACGAAATCCGTTGTAGCCGGCTTGACAGAATACTTGTTGTGTGGTCTATGAGCTCTATCGAAGTCAAAAATCTTTTAATAAATTCCTTCTTTTACCGACTCGTGTTCCAACATCCCAAACCATATCATCAAAAGTCAAAAAAAGTAAATACTGATATACTTCTGATTACTTTTACATAATTTTAAATCTTCGAAAAAGTAAGCTACAAATATGTGCTACGCCGTTTTGAATCTACGAAGTGCTACGACTGCGGTCTAGTTTCGTAGAACTTCTGATTTGGTTTATAGCATAGTAATTTGTACTGATATGTTCACTGGAGAAACATGACGCACAAAGATTACTTAGTTATTACTAGGTAGGCTTATCCTGTTCTTGTTGTATTCAATAATACTATACTGTATTTCGATAGGTAATTAGTTAAATGTTAAAACATATATTTTCTTCTCGAAATCAGTTCATTATTAAGTACTATAACAAAAATATAGAACGAAACTGATTTTACGTGACATGTCGTGACAGTTACATCTTTTTATAAAGACAGCCATAGGACTGACTTTTATTCCCAGTAAGGGGGTATCATGCCATTTGATTGGTAAAATATGTGTTAAACATTTCTATAACCACCTTTTGAAAGGGAGTAACAAAAAATGAATGAATACGTTATTTAAACATATTCTCTGACTATGCTGACATAAATATAGTTAAAGCAGTCGTAGTAAAGCATAGTCTACGATTCTAGTGCTACGCCGTAGCTTTATAATACAATTCTGTTCGACACACTTCAGTAAATAATAACTGAATAATAAGCCCACTTTTCATTCGCCACTGACTTCTTGCAAGCTGTGTATTTTAATTAAGTATTCATTTATACTTTAAACCTATTTTTTTACTTGTATACTACTTTCTTTAGATTGCCATTTTTTTTTGGTTCCTTATCCTCCTTGTTACCGCATGCTAGACAGAGACCGCAATTGTCACCGTTATAAAATACTAAAGAATTGCGTACTGATTTTTAAAATGTTCTATTTATAGATAGTTAATTTTCAGAAGTAGGTATTCAGTTTTTATTCCTATGAAATCTAATTCATTATTTCATACGGCGGAATAACACCACCTTTTAAAGTAAGCGCTAAGCGCGCACTACTAAATTTATTCGTTGAGAAGAAATGTCGCGAAAAAGTTAACAAGAGAAATTAACTGAAATCCACTCAAAACGAAAATAGTAAGCAATTGGCCTGTCTTAAGCGAGGGATTGTCGTGATATTTCGACATTGAGTCCTTTTTTCATTCTACCGATTCTTGAATTTTTGATTTTTTTTTTGAATCAATATTCATTTGCGACCTACACAACATACACGGAATTCGTCATCAAGGTTGACAGAACTATCGTATCGTGAAGTGTCTGTGTGTGAGTTGACGGACCGATGTGCTGAAACAAAACTTAATACATTTGTTGTAAAATGCACTACTCGTGATGTTTGCGTGATGAATATCAGTATAGTAGTAAAAAAAATAGTCTATTTTTTAATTTTACCTGTTGACCAAGCGAGGATTTTGTGACTAAACTACAACTGCTCTAGTCGGTCGATCAAAGGTTAAACTACACTTGACACGGCTTTTCCGAGGATTGGGGACCATCTATGTTTTAACGAGTTCTTCCGTGTTTCGAAAGGCATTTTAAACTGTTATCCGTGTCCCAGCAGTTACATCCTTGACAGTAGCTATGGGTAGTAAAAAGTATCGTGTTGCCCCATGTACTCTAGGTCACTGCGAGTTGCAACTTAGGTTCTAATATTTAATTCCAGGTTTACTCATTATGTTTTAAATCATTGTTTGGTATTGGTGTCTGAGTTCATTTCAGTTTTTCAATTTCAGACCCTTAATGCCTAAACCTGAACCGCCGTACAACATCTAAAGCATTCAGTCAATGTATAGCACTTCATCAAGAACCTACGGATCGAACCTAAATCCCTGTGCATACAAATTCTTATAGAATCGCAAGTTCACCAAGAATTTGATGGGAGTGGTCATAGGCCGCATACACTAACTTATGTAAAAATATAACAAGTTTTTTTTTTCTCAGAAAGTGGTATCAAGCGAACTTTAACTCACTCACGATTCAATAGAGGCGACTTTCATAATAATATTGGATTATTTGAGCATTCCAACCAGATTATCAACGACGAGTACTATGTTGGTAAGTTTGTACATACAATACCTCCTCATAAATATCTACGTATTTATCAACGCTAACGAATAACGGAATACGATTTAGCTAAGAGGGTTAGAGTATCGCATACTTAGCCGGTGAAGCAGGCAAACTCCGCTCAGGCAATATTTTTTTTTTTGCCCACAAATACATATAACCGACATTAAATAATAACTACTAGGCCAAACTTGATGAACTTTTATGGAATCCCAAGTTTAATGAAAAAAATACTAAAAGATTCTGAGGTAACAAACATACATAAGACTATCACAAAGTACGGACGAAATGACAACCTCCTCCTATTTGAAGTCGGTAAATGTATATTACTTATATATTCCATTAAAAAACCTCTAAAAACAATGTTTAATATTAATAAAATAGTAGAGTTCGTTCTGCTATTAACTCCTAAGTTTACCGCGAGTTTCCTTTGTTTTTTACAATCCTTTGTATAGTTATCTAATTTTTCCGAAAGCTCGTATTTAGAACCTTAAGATTTTTATAATAACTATCGTGAGACTAATTCATTATTAAATGATTTGTTAATGTTGAATGATTAAATGAGTTCGACTCGCGATCTCGCCGCGTCTGCTCATGATTAAGGACTCCGGTTGGGTCCGAAACTAGTCGGGCTACCCCGATAAATACGCGTGAGTAAACCGTTACATCATTTAATAGTGAACCTTAAGATATTTTTTATTGATACGTACTTACATGTAACATACATACATAATATATTATATTGAGTACAAGTAATACACAGGTAATAAGTAAGTACCAGTTCACTTCTATTAGAGATTGTAAGAAGAATTTCTGACAAGGAGTTTTGAGTTTTACCTAAAGTTTTGAGCCTTCATGCAATATGTCCGAAGCACGCACTTTACTTTAGCTCGAACTTTTCCGAGGATGCACTCAGATCATTCGAAAATAGTGTTAACAATTTCGTAAGAAGCCTTATTAAGTAGTTAAGTTTTAAAGAAGTTCGTATTCGAAAAGAGAATTCATTAAAAAAAAATGTGACTTATAACGGCTTAAATAAAACTGGCCAAATGCGCACTTAGGGTTAAGCAAAAATTAAGAAAAGAATGATTTACGGGCAACAGAAATACAGTATTTACCTTCTACTGATAAGCGATCAAATCTCATGAGAGACCTCCTCGTGACAGACGAACGAACAGACAGCGAAACCTTAGTCATAGAGCTCGGAATCGAAAAAATAAATAAATGTGTCACTTTTACTGTAAGGATTGTTTACCCTTGAAAGACTTGAGCTTTAATATATCAACAATTTGTATACAAATCGACGTTTCCCAAATCCCAAATAACTTAGTACGTGAATTGCTCCTACTTTTTTAGAATACCATCTTGATTATTCCTTGCATTAATTCCAACATGCCCACAAACTCCGTTATCTTCTGTATAGGATTATTAACTACAAGTTTGTAAGGAATCTGTAAAAAGTATCATTAGGTAAACTTACATATGTGTAAGTATTATAAATATTGTGCACATAAAGTCATTACTTAGTTCTGAACTGGGCCCGAGTATTAAATGTGGAAGCGGTTTAGTGTCATTAGGTGGCTGATAAGCTGTGCTGGAAAGTTCATTTTTATTAACAATCCCATAGCTTACTGTATGACCCGATATTCATTTTTGGTTAGACTTACTTTACAAAAATGTAGCAACGTATGCAGGCTGTTAACAAAGACTTTATATAGAGAGAAAATAAAAAAGCTTGGAGCGGTCTTTCTAAATTTCCTGGGATTTACGTTGCATTTAAATCAATTGTTAGGCCTAAAATCAATCATTTAATTTGCATATCTATTCGTAGTTACGCGGTACTTATAGATATCGGTGCAGCGTTACCTGTTGTGCACTCTCGCCCCGCGCAACACTCCTGTTCCTATCCGATAGTGGACGGACGTGTCTAGTCGTGCTGCCGTCATTTGCATACGCGTAAATTGTATACGCTCGCGACTTTACCAAGTTTTTCGAACTTTTAAAATTTCTTTAAATCAGTCTTAATGTGGTTCCAAGGCCCTGACCATTTCATCGTGAAACAAAACTACCGCTGGGTGAGTTTTTTTGAATTTGTACTTAATTACATTTTTGATTTCAGCCCCGAGAAATATTGTAATAGACCAGCAATTGTTACAAAAATACGCAAAAGAAATGTTTATCGTGAATTGGCAAATTGCATTTTCTAATCAAGGTTGGTGGTGGTAATAAATTAATAATATTTTTATATTAATATTTTTAGAGTATTTTATTTTGGCAAAATGCGAAATTTAATATTATTTTAAGTATATTAGATATTTTTATAAGCAGCATTAAATGAAATCGACACCTTTTTTTATCGCTGTGCGGCTCAAAGTTCACATGCAGACGAAAAATAGGCAAGTTCCCTGAACCTGTTGATAGCTAAACAGAGTTGTGTTGTTCTTTTTTAAGGTGATATTTCTCATGCTATGGTCATCAGAGTGCGACCAGTCAGTTCAGAAAATTGTTATTCGTACGCTTCGCCTATTGTCGAACAAATGAGAGATTATGAATTCTGTGTTAATTTCTATCGGACCGGACCAACTGCGGGTTAGTAAAATAAAAACTTTAACGTAGAAATACCCACGTGATGTGAACACTTTGATCAATCCTTTAATATAGCTTTTCTGTCCTTTGTTATCTGTTTATACGTATGCTCGACTGACACGAATTTAGGCTCATTATAGGTATACGAAGCAAACGAGAGCGTGAGTAGGTATGTTGCTCATTTCAATAGCTAGATAATGTTACAGCTATGTATTATTGCATCTTCCCGGATCACATACATGTCATTCATTAAATTATATCCGTGCAAGCAACTCCCCTGTAACCCAATTAATGAGAGACGAAGATAATGTTCTAATTATTCATCCTGTAAAATAAGCTTTCTTAATAATGAACGAAAGAGGATTATTGACTAGGCTTGCTCAGTGCGCGCCGCGATTGCAGTCTATAATGTTCATGTTTTTCTTTGACGGGATCAAGTATCTTGTGGTAGTGAAATTAAAAAAGCAGCGCATTTTTGTTTCGAGAAAACCGTCGTCAAATTTGAAAAACGGGAACCAAACATATTGAATATTGAATATTATTGAAATTTGATTATTATTGCTTTGAGACGTAAGTTACTACCTACAAATACTGAAGGCAGTATAAACATCGTTTTTGAATTTAGGAAGGTACTACGTAGCAACTTGTGCGATGCTACGGGTTCGATGCTTGCTCGGGACGATTAGTCTTTGAATCTATTCTTGTTTGTTTCAAGTGTGAAAAGGCTTGCAATATTAGTGTATATTTGCATCAGCTAATGTATTCGAAGTTCATAAAATTTAAAGATTCTCCTAGCAAATGTTTTTAGGGAATTATTTTTAAATTGTAAAGAGTATCGGTAAGCCGACTAATCACAAGTCCATACTCAAATAATTGGTTCAATAGTCCGATTTGAAAAGCAAAAATCCAAGCCAAAATCTTAGTCGGGCAGGAATCGAACTCCGCACACATACAAACATAAAGGGTGTTGTATTGTTAGGATTAATTATAAGCTATGATGATAAATGCTGTTAAAATAAATCAATTCGAATAGTTACGCGATTTTATAAAACCTCTGTATGAATAAATAGATCATATAGTTTTTTTAGAATCGCTGAGGGAAGATATTGTTTAACAAATAAACAAAAATATATCTTGATTTCGGTGATAGGCACGCGATCTGTTTTATTGAGAATCGACTACCAAGGGTTTACAATACTGAGAACAAATAAAAAAAACGGATGTAAGGGCTAGTCCGGATAAAGCCCCGATGGTTCAGTACCAATTCCAGATGTTATCAAAAAACAATTGAATTCACAAAAATGTTTGAACATTGATAGAGACGTGTATCATCATCGTTTATTCAAATTAGGCTAGTAAATAGCACTTTTTGAAGGTCACGTTACATTGGACAGCGCACAGTTTCAACCACCGCTTCTGCTGTTTGAACATTACTAGACATGTGCAAATCATCCATTGCAAATATAAGCGACCTAAGGGTTCAATATAATAAAGCGTTAAGAGTGGCTGATGTGGCTGCTTGTGTGGCCGTAGCTCAAAAGAAATGATTTTGTCGTTATTATTTGGAAACACGGACCATGATATTCTCAATGCCTTCGTAGATCGGTGAGATTCTTCTACGTTGCAGAGATGGGTGCGGCTGCGTGGCTCCACACCGCATTGTTTTTTTTACATACTAAACTTTAAATAAAGTGTATTTTAAGTATTATACTTACTAACACTCTGTCCGAAATTAAGAGTTAGGTATTTAATTCGATTTGATAAGCTTGTAATAGTCAAATCGTTACAAGATTAAATTTTCGGATAAGTATACGTCGACAAAGAAGCCTAAATTTTACATCCCCAAAGGACCGTATTAGATATTAATTTCAATATGACCCCTCATATGGCTCACAAAAAACGTATTAACTTCACTGCATTGAAACGAAGACGAAGTTTTTCTTTTGTGGTGCGGTACCCTAAAAGCATGGCATAAGCCGCTTAGTTTCTTATCATTCAATTTGTTACATAGTACTATACGACAACCAGCACTTTTTAAATTGATAAAAAACAAGTTCATAATGGGGCATTTGACAAAAAAAAACCAATTAGCTCGTCACGTAGATTTACAAAATATTTGAATAAAGCAATAAATAACAATATGGAAGTGGTGGCTGATAACGTCACCCCCCAGTAATAAGATGACTTCACTCAGAGCTTGACGTGTCGCGGGTTCGATTCGAGTGTCGGAAAATATGTATACTGCACGAATACGCGTTCTGGGTGTCTTTGTCTTTGTGCATGTAACTTGAATTTTTGTAAAGCTCACCGCCACACAAGAATTTAATTCCTTAATTCGGGATTTGTATTAAAAAAACAGTTTTAAATGACCTAAACTTTGTATTCAAAAAATGTATAAGAACAGTCGCACACTATTCATCTTTACAAAACAAATTAAATAATCGCTCAATCCGTTCGCGTGACACAAGTGGCGAAACAAGGATTAAATTCTTTACTGCTGCGGCGCGGAGTATTTTTTTAAAAAGAAATATGAAATGTTTAATGTAACTCAAACTGACGAAGTAATTAAATGTTTTTAGTAAAATGCCCAATCATAACATAAACTATTACACCCAATACGCATAAAGACTAATCCAATGAACAAAAACTATGACTAAAGCATGTCCTTTGATCGCCTTTCTTGTCGTTATCAGCATCAGGATTTAAAAACAAAATAATTTTATAGCATTTTTAATAATATAACAGATTGCATTGGGATTAATGAAATAAAAGAGTTTCCTAATTGATATCCGCACTTCTGGACACTCCGTGACTTTTGGATTATAATCTTTCAAAAAAGTTTTTAGTTCAGAACAATAACTAACTTGTTTTACTCTTAATACACATGCAATCTCAGTAAAGACTTTAGAGTAATAAGTTTAGTTTTGAAAATCTTAAATTCTTAGTCATTTTTTAAATCCCCAATTGGTTTTCAATTTTACTTTACAAAATTGTGTCGAAACAGTACCTAAGCACAATGCTTTTTACGATTGCCGATAGTCTTGCTCTAAAAGAAAACATACATCACAGACCAGTGTGTAGTCTTCGTACATAGGTATCTTCAATTTGTTTAAATATACCAACAGTTGCATCAACCCCTCCCTACAATATTGGATCCGTTCCTGGTCAAGACATTCACATGACATGTTATAAACCACTCTGTTAGTTTCGATTCCAAGATATAGTTAATCGGTGAAATTCTACGAACGCTTTGGGCAGTGAATTGCATTAGGCTTCCTTCTATCAAACCAGTATCTGAATCTTAGGCGTCATCTCACGTCAAACGGGCTGTCAGCCGCAGTGACCTGAACACTTAATTACCGACTATACAATTAGATAAGCAGAGGAACTAAAGTCATATCCATTACTGTAAAGATACTATTTTTTAGCTACATATATAACTACAACATAAAAACCGGACTAAGAGCGCAGGATCCAACAAGTAAAAAAAATTAAACCATTTTTTTGTCGATACACGTCATTTTAAATTTGACAGCAAACGAGTCTTTGAGACTGTCATTTATAGGGGCAATACGTCCTAAACGTCCGTTAAAGAATATCAGAATCAAAAGAGCTGTCTTAAAAATGAATCAGAAAATTTCAATTGCATTTTCATTTCCGAAAACCAATCTTTTGACTACTGCCCAACGTGTTCTGTCGATCACTTTCTTTATTACCTCGTCTTTGTGTTTGTGACAGGTCACGGCATATAGAGATTGGGGAGCTAACAAGGATAGAAGCTGGGTGGTCTTCCTATTGTGCGTCTACGTTGTAAGGTCGCTTGGGGAGCTCTCTGTGATACCTAGGTACATAGATACGCGCACGTGTGTAGAGATTAGCTTTGTATCTTGCCTTTTCCCTGCCCTATCACTCTCTAATTAATGTATAAATTAATCCAACGTTTCAATATATTCAAATCAATACTAGGTAACTGCAAAACATAAAACACTTTTGATATTTGTTTATCATTTACGTCCGCATCAGATTTCTTCATGCGTTTTACCAATAAATCCAGGTTCCACGTATGAAGACTCCATATTTTCCCCGGAAAAATATTAACTCGGTATTCCAGAGCTAAATCGAGAATAACTAAAAAAACGTTTGGTAAACATGTCGTTAATTTTAAAAATTCACAAATATAAATCCGCGCATTTGATTCAGCACAGGCAGGTACGGATTATACACGACAGTTTTTGTTTTGCTTTCCAATAAACATAATAACGTGGAATTATTCATTAGTGTTGTATTTAAAACTAGCTGTTGCCCGCGACTTCGTCCCCGTGGGTAGAATATATAAGTTATGATTTATACCTGCCCTGTTTTTTTTTACATTTTCCATTGTATGTTCCCTCCATGTTCATTCAAAAATAATGTTTCAATTTGGACCTGAGAATTAGGTCCTGAGATTAGCGCGTTCAAAGAAACAAACAAACTCTTCAGCCTTATATATTAGTATAGAAGTATAGATAAGCTACTATACTTAATAAGTACGTAACTTATGATAGACCATAACTTATGATAATAGGTTAATAACCAAAAAATTTAGTAATGATATAAATACTAGAGTAATAATCTAGGAAAAGTAGGTGACTTGCAGATTTTTTATCTGAACGAATATTTGAAGTCACGAAATGATCGTAATCGATTAAAAAACCTACTCTATCGCCGGTTCGATCCCTGCGTAGGACAACTATTGGTGCGCACTGCGAATGCTTGTTCTGAGGATGGGTGTATTTGTGCACGAGACATCTGTTTGTGTTACCCCCGCGACACGAGGAATAAATTAGATACTACATAAAAAACGATTCTATAAGATGTTTCGATGCAATCTGAAAAGGCTTACTTCCCGTAGTACTGTAATTCTATACCGATATAGATTGAGATGTACTACTAGACTTATACAGCTCTTCATATGCAATATAGAAAAAAGTGATCTTAACGAATGTGACTGATGATGGGAAAACTTATAAAAATCAACACATACATTGTGATGATGATGAACAAGAAAAAAAAAGCTCAAAACATGTGTAATGAACCAGATGTAGCTTACCTACTTATGATATGGATATGTAATTCCCACGTTTTTATACACTGACTTTTCTTGTTTGCTTTTTTGTCGTTCCGGTTGGATTCTTGCAAATCATTTTTTAGGCACTTCCCGATAAGCTAGCAGGCTGATATTCAGGGTAGCTACAATCCCGATGACTATGCAATTTACAACTAAAAAATTGGCTGGACTGATTTTGGTAAAATTTGAATGGAGTCATATTTTGATATATTTTGATAAAAATGTGGGTTTTAGATCGATTAATTACTTATAATTTTCCTTTTATTTGAAAGCATACTCGATAATACTACAATTCGGACTATGTCTTTTTAATTTTCGTCTTGTGAATTGTTGACCAATGTGAAACATAATACATGTCTTGCGTATAGCAGAAATATATAAAAAAAAAACAGTTTCGAGATAGCTTTATTGTTAATCGGAAAGCAAAAACTACAATTATGTCCAATCGAATTAATTATTATACTCGACGAATGCGTGTGTGATCCGGAGATAATATCTATCGGTATTTTCACCACTAATGCCTCTGCTTCAAACAAATACCTGATTTCATACCCTAAATAATAGGCATTCCAATTAATTATATGTCAAAACATCTAATTCTATGACGTATGTATGACCGTCTGCGTTTACAATGCATTGCAGATAGCAAACAATAAGCAAAGGCATTATTATTACTTTCCTAGTTTAGTTCTCTTGAAACAATATTGATTATGTGATATTTTGGGAAGTTTCTCATGATCTCTAGGTAAGACAGTTCAGTCAAAGACGTTGTAAGTCGTAAGTGCTAGGTAAACCTCAAATGGCCTACAGTGCACCTTATGTTTTGAAGTAATAACTATCTTAACTGCCTCGGAACTTGGTGCACTTTACGATGTGAGCTAGATCCTTGTCAGGCAAGCGCATGCAAGAAATTGTTGCTAAGGAGATCTGTATTCCATATCCTATGGGGAGACTTACGAAACAAGCGTCCTGTCGACATGGCCGTGTAGAACTAATCAATAATTTAATTTGTCAAAATTTCTGGGATAATATTAATTTAAGTAATAGATACTAGTAAGAAAAGGGCAAGAGAACTGTGAGCATTTAATGTTAAAACGAGTTTGAGACATACCTACGTATAAAAAAAATGCTCAAATAACAACGACGATTATACTTTGTCCTTGGAATCCATCCAGCAAAGGACTCGTCAAACAAAGAAACGACTTCTGATATTAATCTGTTCGGAGTAACAAACAACTTATATTCTTACCTTTGTAGGAATACAAGTTCGGTGCCCAAAGAGTAGCAAAGGCTTAGTAAAACGTGTTATCAAACATAAGTAGACCCCTCTGTTTAATCGCAATAAACTTCAATCTGATGTCAATCTACACTGGTCTTGAATTGTCAGCTTTCATTTAAATGAAAACCCGTAGGTACTGAAGGATATTTTACGTGAAACTAAACGTAGTTATGCTTCACGTTATGGAATCGAAACTTTTAAATCCTTTTGGCTATTGTCCGATACTAGCAAACACGTGACAACATGTAGGTAATCTTGCCGACGAAAAACGTTCGTTTCAGTTTTTCGACTAAAGCTGCTTTTGCCTACAGCTTGCTCCTCAACTATCAGTATTTCGAAACAAAAATGTGACAGTATAAAATAATATAAAAAATCTCGCAGGATTATAATATATTGGTTTGTAGTTTGCACTCCAGTAGTAGAGATAGAATGTACACAATGTACCTACAAATGTGTATTTATTTAATGATCATCTTCATAATATATTATGCTGCTTGTAAAATCAAAGTCAAACTATGTACAAAAGAAACAAAATAGATGTGATATTAGCTTTGATGTATGAGAGCGAACAAGGACCTATTGTTTCTCAATGCCGTTTGACGGCAGTCCGGAGCTCACTATCACGGCATTATGAACTACCATCCGCGCTTCAGTCCTCTGTGCAACACGCAGCGGCGCGGCGCGGCGTAGCCTTGGGGATATTAAGACAGATGTCAGATAGGTCTTATTGCATACTTAGATATTTGAAAACTAACTTATTTAAATCTAGTTTTCAAAATTAATGAAATATAACATAAGCTTGTAAGTGGCAAAATCAAATACAACCAATAATTGCATCATATAATAATCCCTAACAGTTTCGCTAAAATTTAAGCCGCGTAAAACGTAAATTAGGTACATTATTTCAAAATATTTTATAAATACAGTATATTAATTGAATCGGTGAATACCTATTATTAGGCTGTTTATTGAATATTGGGAAATGTGGAAAATAACTAAAATGATTCTGATAATTGGGGTGGACTGAAAGTCCAGTTCAATTTTCAGTAATTCACAACGAACTAATTAGGGGCCTAAGTAGAGGAATGCATTACGTACCCATCTATAATAACTCTGTGTAATAGCAGTAGACTTAAATCCAATTATAATGTGTATTTTCGCTGAAATAAATACGAACATGAAAACTGACGGCCTAATGGAAGTAAAATGTGGGTAGTTATTTGCGAATTCAGAGCTGAGAACCTTTCTGTTGCTATCTGTTTCGAGTACATAACTTCAAGTAAAGATATTCATTATACACAAAATGACAGGAATTCCCCATTCATAATAAATGTATTTTCAGACCGTGAATTACATAGTTGTTCGAAATTAAAGTATTTCACGTATTTTATATTCATTTCGCTTCTTTGGAAAATGTTAATTATTTCGTCAGTCAAAAAATCATCCCCGTTGCAATATCGGAGCCGTAGCGGAATCGCTGTTTACCGAGTTCCTACCCTATCTGTACAGCCATTGTAATGTAACCCTTTTGCTTACGGCCATACCGTTAATTTTCATGTCTATTTCATTTCATGGCATGTTTTTAGGGACGTTTGTGTTTAAAGAAAAAACTTGGTTACATACAGGATATAAAAAATTATGCAACTACCTACCTAAGATGGGTACTTTAATTACGATCAAGTTCAAGGTGTAAAGCTGCTTCTGAACTGCCTGTAGAAGAGAAAAACTTTATCAAAGAAAGTCTCTCCCGAAAACAAAGTTTGGATAGTCACAAAGAAATTTTGATCAGTTCATTATAATTTAGTAGTTAAGAGAACTTACGTAATTTCTGTCAATCACTATTTTAGATCACGGAGCAATGGTTGTGATAAACTCAAAAATCATAGGATTCTTTTCATGGGGCGATATAAAGGGACGAGGCGTGCCTTTGGTTGTTTTAAATATTCTACATTTCAGAGAATGGTTTGAGAGCATAATAAATATTTCGCTTTGAAATATAGAGTTGTTTTATTTTAGATAGTAAATTATAATTGATTCGTTTTTAGTGTTTTTATTCATTACGGTATTCGAAGAACACCAGACTATTGGCCCATAAAGCAAATTCTAGAAATCGTTTTGTGTCGTATGTCGACGAATTTTTGTTGCTCAGTTTCAGTGTTCAGTTTTTTTTGGTCCCTGATTTTGAATCTAGGTGAAAAGAGTTTATTGCATCTAACTATAGCACCTTATTAGACTATGATACTATCATCTATGCATAAAACACTAAAGCAAATCCTTCACTAAGGGGCACCTTGCACAGTGCACTTGTAGTGGTAGTAACCGAGTTTTTTTTACACGCATTCACGCAGCCCGTTAAAGGATATATAGAGGCGCCAGTGCTACACTTCAAATTGGGAGATCGTGGCGGACGTGGAGCTTCTAATGTGAGTATTTTAGTTTTAAGCAGCGAGTTTCGGTTAAAAAATTATCACATATCAATTTAGTTAGCCGACTGGTTCTGCTATTTACCTACAATTCAATCCATCCAATCCAATGTCAGTTGGATTAAATTTGAATCTATTCCTATTCTCTTAAGTATTTCCAATTATTGTGTTGGAAAAATGCTTAGAATAATACGAATTGTGTCAATTTCATCCAATTTTCATTAATTCATCAGTCATTTTAACTAGCTGCTTGAAGTCACTAAGCCAAACCCATTGTAAGCGAAAAATATTTGTCCTGAGTCTGGGTGTCTTTGTAAATGCTTGTAAAAGCCCTCGCGACACAAGGATTAAATTCAAAAGAAATCGAATACACAGCAAAACCACTAATGTAGTAAATTCTAATAGATCTTTTGTTTCTTTAAATGGTTAGATTTAGGTTTAGATGGATGACGATTTCATTTCAGTTAAATGATAGATACCTACTTTTCGTCTTAAACGGACTATAGAAACAAAATTCAACTCGGAAAGTTTGACAAACATTTGGTCTTTTATATTTTGATGTGAGAAGAGATTATGTGCAACTTTTTTTTTTGAATTTAAAATTATTATCTTCTTCCTTTTTCTCTTCTTCTTTTTATACATAACAATGAATTGCTGTTTGTTAGTCACCTTAAAACTCGAGAACGGCTGAGACAATAACTTATTTAAGTCTTGAAATATTTGTGAAAGTCCAGGAATGGAAAAAATGTATATTTATCTGCATTGTTATCTTCGATTGTAGGCGGTATGTAGTTCGCTCGGACAGCTGGTTTATTATACCTACAAATGACAAATGATGATCATTTATGTGCCGAAAATCGAAATACCAGAAACTATATGAATATGATTTTCTGTAAAGAGGAAATAATATATTATCTACCATTGAATTGATATTTCATTTAGTTCATATGTAATATATGTATGCAGGTAAATCTGTCATGCATTTTATGAAAAGGCCTTTCAAAGACTAATGAACTTTCAAATATGCTAGTATTTCTGCGAAAAAGAGGACAAAGGAGCTAAAATAACAAAGGATTATTGAAATTATATTTAGGCATATATAGAGTAAAAATCGGTGAAGTGCAAGTTAGACAAATGACACTGAATGTACAATAAGTAGGACAAACATGCGAAATTGGCCACCCATAAATTTTATCAAGTAGAAGAAATTTATTTTTAGTTATAGTGGCAACAGGAATACATTACCTATATGTGAACATTTCAACTGTCTTGATATCACGGTTTATGAGACGCAGCCTGCTGTCAGACGGATACAGAAAGCTTTACTCATAGGGTTCCATTTTCA
This sequence comes from Trichoplusia ni, assembly GCF_003590095.1. Classification (NCBI taxonomy): domain Eukaryota; kingdom Metazoa; phylum Arthropoda; class Insecta; order Lepidoptera; family Noctuidae; genus Trichoplusia; species Trichoplusia ni. Next base: position 1,218,528 of record NC_039478.1, on the reverse strand, counting down.
ATCATAGGCTACGGTTCACTAATATGGAATATGTTGAATAGGAATCTCTCCAATGATTAATTCATTCTGTTTCTAGAATTTGATGAATTTATCGATAGTAAATATATTTCACAATAATACTAATTAAGCCAGAAAATTTTGCCATCTAAATTATTTCATGGGAGTAGAGAAAAATTACAATACGAATAAAAACATGGGTTGGATTCCTTGAAATTCAGGGGGATGATAAATAGATGTCTGATTCTCAGACCCGCCCAATACGCACACTAAATTTCATGAGAATTGATCCGTTTCGGAGTTTAACTACAAACACGGATACCCGAGAATGTTTCAAGTAACAACCTTTCATGAGCTATAGCCTCATTTCATACGAGCATGTTTTCATAAATAAGAACATGTTTTATATCAAAGCCTATGTCTAAAGCATAGGCACTTACCTACTAAGAACATGATTTATTGTTGGTAGTACACGCAGCGCGTAAACATTCCATTCGTTTAGGTACCTACAAGAAGCCTTTAACAAGCCAAGTGATTATTTTTCTAAAAACTCATTTCAATAATAAAATGTCACTAAAACAATATAAAACAACAAAAAAATGAACTAGAATATAGGTGTGTACATAGTCCAGACCTCTAAAATATAATGTTAGTCGGTTATTATATTATATTATTTGTTATTATGGCAAGATTATTTCGGTTTTCTTATGTAGGTACAAGTGAAGTACTGACATGACTGAAACGTATATAGGACGTATCAGTCCCTACTTTCATAGAAGCATTATAGAAGGTACCGCCAGATAAAAATCCCATAGTAATAAAAATAAATAATGTTTAAATTCAACAAAATTCTTTTGTCTGCCTGCACACAAATTGTGTCACCAGATTAGACCCTTTATAAAAGCAATATCTACCTACGTCCTAACGAAAGATTGTTTGAAATCGAACATTCTCAACTATAATAACGTCGTGTTTTTCATTCAGCGTGTCTATTTATAGGCCAAAAATAACCCAGATAAAAGTACCTACAGAGTTAAACCTTAAATGTTAATAACAAAAGTGGACGCTTTAAAAATAAAATATATCGCCTTTGACCCCTATTCTTATGAAAACCCATAGAAAGTACAGCAATACGTCTTTGTTAAAGTTGTTCGGTTTTGTATGGTGTATAATTCCCCCTAATAATAATTTGCCATGTTTTTTATTCATAATAATTATGACCTACTTTCCGAAATAGAGTGATCAGCGATGCCGGCTTTACGATTTCAAATAATAATAAAACCACAGATAATACACGTCTTAGTCATTTACTGACATTTCTGCGGGTAATGTTGCAAGTCTTCTAAACTTTTTACAAAAGAAATGGGGCTGAAATAATATTTTTTTTTATACAATCGTTAAAATTAGGGTGGTGGATGTTTGGTCATGAAATTGTCGATATGAATTCCCTTTATTTATATCCTTGACTTTTAGCTTTTGGTGATGATATTAATTTGAGTGCGAAATACTTGATAATTTCCTACTTACTAAGGAACAGACAAAAAAAAAGTGTATTTAGTCTAACAAAAAAATAAAATGTTAGGTTTAATTTTTTAAATTAATTTTTGCAAAGACATTTCATTTCAAAATTTTTGTAACTACTATCAGTATCAAACAGCACGGCCATCAAACTTTTCGGTGGCCATAAAATAGAGAAAAATCAAATCCATATGATAGATTTTCGCCTTTAGACAAAAAAATAAACACAAAATTTCAAAAAATCATAATTTATATATTTATTCTGTCAGCATAATACAATATTTATATGGTTATTTATTTCTAACAAAATATCTAGTTTGTAGGGCTGGATCAAAGTCGTGATAAATGTTGACATTCAATATGGCGGTATGTCGTCAGTGCTATGCTGTGTCGTGGTGAGATTTGATTATTTCATGGTTTTATTTATTTGCTTTCAAATACAGTTTATTAAGTTCAGTAAAAACTGGTAACGTTCGTGTCGTTCCTATGTGATATGCAGTTTACCTCAACGGAAGTAGTTAGAAGAGTTAAGATTCGTCCCACGGCGTTGTAATTTCAGCCCATCGCTCTATCGGACGGCCGATGCCTACCTACATTTTAAAATTAAAATGTAACGAGGTTTCAACCAAACGCTTTGTTTTCATTCGACGTTCTTAAGTTATTGTAACTATTTAGATTTGATTAATGAAAGTATTTATCGTATTTCAATAAAGAAACTAACCCGAGTGTCTATTGCAGCTTGTGAATATCGAGTTAAACACGTATAGATAGCAACAGAGATATACGATATCTACCTCCATCCAAGCTAATGCACCACGGGCTCCAACTCAGCAAGCATTGAAGACATCTGAGGATTTAGCATAACATAATCATAAGTAGTTTTATTTTGCAACATTAGTGGTTTTGGTGTATAAATTGTGACTTTTGCGTTATAGACTCCATAGTGTTCTTATGAACACAAAAGACTAAAAGAAAATGTGATTTGATGTAAAAATTTGTAACCTCTACTGAAAACTTAACATCACACAATACTCTGTGATATATTGGTACCCTAGGTACTGAGATTTTCGACCTATATACAAGGAAGCTACTATCGACCAAGAATGTCCAGCAATCCTCAGTGGAAAATGTTCCAGCCGCCAGATTCACACTCCTCGCCCCTACAAGATATTTTAGATCTCCAGCATTCTAACATGCAGCCTAAAACAACATACCGTAATGGTGAGTGAATCAAATATCTCTTTAAATGCACACCGCAGGTCTTTTTATATTGCTATTGTGAAGGTATTTGTTGTCACTGCAGAAACTCAAGAAGCTCTTTTTTTTTGCTCTGCTAAGCTTAATAAGATACAGATTTGGGGTTTAGCCAAGTTCATTGGTTTGGTCTACAAGTAAACTTATCTGAAGTCATTCTCATTTGCGAACCCCATACCTGTATTTGGTATTTATTTTATAGTTGTTTTTATTACATGTTAATGCAAAATATGCGATGCATGGCAACTATAGAATATAATTATTAATTTTAACTGCAAGCAATACATAATTTAAAAAATAAACATTGTTGGTAATATTAGATTTATAAGAAAAATAAGAATGAATCATTCTTTTAAACACAAATTTTTCATAAGCTCTTCCAAATTTCTATTATTAGAATTGACCTTAAAGGGTCACTTTAAAAGATAATATTCTTACTAATAATCAAATACTTTCATTGTTATATTTACAAGTCAGGTAATTTCCATTATTAACTTTGTCAATCAATATTCATAATGATTATAGTCTAGATCCATCATAGCTATTTTTACTGTGTGATTAGTAAATAGTTTTTGAAATTATAACAGAATCAAATTCAAGAGCCAATTCGTAGGCTGAATGTCACCTATAATGTGTGTATAGGTTTGGTCACCCAACCACTGACCATTGTAATTGTACCATGCTGTGGATTTTATTCCTACATGAGCAAAGTATAACCAAATACATCACAAGTTCTTGTTTTAAGTTGTTGTTGTCTTAGCTATGAGTTAAATGTTTGCAAGGCAGCTTACAAAAGAGGAATACTATAACTTTCAGTAAGAGTTTTTATTAAAATAAAATTTCATTGATTTAAATTGAATGTTCTGCACTTTAATGGATTACATCAAAAGTCTGACACAAAAAGAATAATTTGTTAAAGATTAGAAACTGTATAAAAAATGGAAGTTGGTTTGTCCTTGTTTTTGCAGTTCTGGTATAGCATTGTTTATGGAGAACAAATTTCAGATGGTCCAATCATATGTAAAATCATACATATGATTTTATGTAAAAATATTTATACTTCCTGCCTGAAGGTTATATTTATATTCAGAATATTTTTGCTCCTGTTTAAAGCCATTGCCTTTTTTTTACCATGTAGCATCCGGGTGTGATACCATCATCTTTCAAATTCGTTTTACAAAATGATGACAATGTATCTGTTTATTTTATTATGAATGTTTTTAATTTTTAAACAAATAAGATGTTTTTTAAATTATGAAATGATTTTCTTAAGTTGATTTACACTTCAGTACAGGGCAACAATTTAAATAGACCTTTGACAGATTTTTATTATAATGATTTTTATTCATTCTTAACACAATTGAGGACAATTAATTAAACAGTGATATGTTCTCACTGGGCAATTCTTTAAAAGGTAAGTGTTTGATGTGCATTTACATCAGGATACACCTAACTTTTGACTGGTTGGTTACAATTATTTTATTATCCCTTCTTATCAACCTTATTATAACAGCCTGTTCTGTCATGCATGGTAGTGTTTGTAATATTGTCTAATAATATGTGAAAATTATTTATATAATTTACACCTATTGTTAGTTATGTAGGTAATAGATATATTCATTTATCTTGCATAATGTTAGTTCACTTAACTGTAATGTCTTACTTACTCATCCAAAATATCTCTGTTTAATCTCTATCCATTATTAGTTTCCCTTATGCCATTGGTTGTGCCCCTGGCATACCTGGTACTTTAGTATTTAAATGAAGACCAATCATGTTCTTAGTTAGTTACTAATTGAATGGCTTTATTTATACACATTTCACTCATTTGTTGTTAAACCTTAAATTGCCATCTGAAATTATGATGAACTAGGGTTTTTATGTTTCTCCAAGTATGTAACATGCATGTGATGTTTTGTCGAAATGATTAATAACTTTGTTGTTTTTGTTCAAAGGTGAGTATCCAAGTTCACCAAGAGATAATTACAACATCAGTCAACCTAAGTCGGGTAGCGGGAATCGCTTCTCTCTTGGTTACAACATAGACGGCTGCCCGATGGGAGACTCGGTTTATTCTTCTGGCTCCACTAACAATTCTTCATCTCAGCAGTACGATTCAACGAATCACCCACCTATTAGAGAGACAGGCATAATTGAGAAACTTCTTCATTCATATGGGTTCATCCAATGCTGTGAAAGACAGGCTCGCCTGTTCTTCCACTTTAGCCAATTTAGTGGCAATACGGAACATCTTAAGATAGGAGACCCTGTTGAGTTCGAGATGACATATGATCGTCGCACTGGGAAACCGATTGCGTCTACGGTTACCAAGATTGCACCGGAAGTGGTAATATACATAAGAATCATTCATTTTTCTATTGTCATTTTTACGCATGCCTTATTGTTACGTAAATTATATTTATTTTAGGTGCTGAGTGAAGCACGAGTGACTGGTACAGTAACAACTGAAGTTAAGGGGGAGGGCTCTGGGGATAATACGGGAAGAATTTCTTATGAGAATCGCGGTGAATGTTTCTTTTTACCATATACTAAAGACGATGTTGAGGGCAATGTCACCTTGCACACGGGAGACGCTGTTAGTTTCCAGATAGCAACGAATCAGCGGTGAGTGTCTTGCATATTGTGTTAGCATTTAATATTTAAGTTGTATCTAATAACTATAACAATCATTATTATAATATTATAGAGGTACATTGGGAGCTTGCCATGTTCGTTTCGAAAATCCTGTGCACCCGGTCAAGTATCACGGTGTGGTTTGTTCAATGAAAGAAAACTTTGGATTTATCGAGCGTGCGGATGTAGTAAAGGAAATATTCTTTCATTACTCTGAAGCTAAAACTAAAGAAGAACTGGTTTTGGGAGACGATGTCGAGTTCATCATTCAGACTAGAAACGTAAGTTATTTTGTAGTGGAAAGTGGAATACTAATATTTTCATTTCCTTATTGTTGTAATTACTATTGTAGGGGAAGGAAGTGGCTTGTCACATTACGAAGTTGCCAAGTGGTTCCGTCGTGTTTGAGGATGTCAGCCCGGAAATTATGCGCGGGCAAGTGTTGAAGCCTTTGGAACGTGGGAATATGGTCCGTGTGCCTCAGAACGACCCGCTGCCAGGGCGAATCAGATATCGCGCTGCTGACCACTCTGAAGTCGAGGTATGTGTTGCCAGTCGCATCCATTGCCCATTACTGCACGCCTATTTTTTGTACTGTTATAAAACTTGTTGCTTAATTTTTGCAGTAATATACATACTGAAATGTTAAATTAATTACGTTTTGATTCGATAATTAATTCACTGGCCATGTTCAGAAAAAAGGTTATGTAAACTGAAGGTAAAATTCTGCAAATAGAACGCGTAGGTGTTTCATGCGAATGCGCCTCGCGCGGAAGTAATTGCTAAGAAGGGGCTTTACCGACCAACCAGAGAGGGACGTGCACCTACTCTATTATTATTCCTCCTCGCTAGCTCACATCCTTTCTTTTGATTGAGTTAAGATTTCAATATAAAGTTAATACTCCATTTCTAATTGAGCATAATTTTAAATAAGCGTTTCTGTCCTAGTTTCTGAAAGGAGAGAAAATTTTGAATCTAGATGCTATTTTCATTAACTAAACCCTGTATTCTTATTAATTTCTTTTTAATTTGTCATATGTTCAAAGTAGTAGTAAAATATTATAGTAAATCAAGCACTCATCGCGCTTGGTTTACTATATTATTTTATTTTTCGGTATTCAAATTGTAATGTTACATCATCGACATAATATATAATTATTAATATTTGGCTTTGAATTGTCACAAGTATATTCTCAAATCGCACAACCTTGTGATAAATTACAAAATAAGTCCAAGGTCATGAACGATTATGTTCGTTTCATTTTTGCTCTTATCCTATCACAGTTTGTGAAACCCAAATCTCTTGTGGATCTATACAAGTATAAGCTAAACGCTATTGCATTGCTATTGCACACAAAAACGATGAAGTGTCCCATCACTTTCGGGTGTCTGTAATTATAGTAATTAGGGATTAAACAAACTACTATCTTTATAATGCCTATTTCGAATAATTTGATTTACATTTCTTTTTAAACTGCTTTCTTGCTTTCTGTTGTTTGTTTGTTGCCCATGTATAATTAATTTAGTAACTTTTAATCTGTGTTATCAACGATACTATATCTACTTATTACTTCGTATTAAATAAAGTTAAAAATGTTTTTAAATCCTTGATTACGTAGGTGCCTTTTGGCGACAAGGACCAATGCGGCGAGTTCACACTACGTCATGGCGACTGGGTTCAGTTCCAAGTTGCCACAGACCGCAGGGATCAGCTAAAGCGTGCCACAAACATCTCGTTGCTAGACGAGTCATTCAATGTCTCTGGTGAACGGTGAGCCTTTATATTTTAGATATTTTAATTATTGTCCTGGAGTAAGTTCCGTTACTCAACCTAAGCAGTGCATGTATAAGTGAGCACTCAGGTCCGAAGAAGTTAGTGCTAAGACTGGGGTTAGAAAAGTGGGGAAGTTTTAGAGTATACACAGACGCCGATAAAGTCCCACATGAGCGTGTGTTGTTGAACTCATTAGATTAAAAAAGAGCCTTGCGCGGTCGCGGTCAACATGATCTCGGCCGCCAATAGTCAAGGGCGGTCGATTCAGGTCACCGGACAAATCGTCTGTCGTCTGCTAAATGCCTAATATGTCACTTTACTTGAACAATATGCTATGGTATAGTTGTTGAAATTCCGGTGTTATGTCAGAACGTATTGTTTTGACATAAGTTCGTCTAGTTAGTCGTGGCTAACTCCGATTGAGTGGCAAACTAATGTCAAGTTTGAGATGCACACGTAGGACCGCGGTACAACGTCGCCACCGTGCATACTTGGAACCCAAGCTTAACTTCTCAGTAATTGTTTATCTTTAGAATCTACATCGACTTTACATCTCTGGATGGTTTACATTCTTAGAAATCTGCGTACGGCCTTTTCAGTCTCCTGACTTTTCTGGGAATTGCCGAGTTGTGTCTGCGACCTTCACTTTCAATTTTTATTTTAGTAGTTTGCTTTCAAACATTGTTTTCATAAATCAATAACTATTAAATATATTGTATTCAGAATGACGATTCTCAAATAATGACCGTAATTTTAAACTTTGACACTCATGCCAATTTATCTTTAATGTTTTGTTACAGTTTAACGATAGTATTTTATTGAGTAATTTGGTAAATTATTAATCATTTTATGTGTTTTTTTTGTATGTGTACAGGCGGGAGCAAGGGGTCGTATGCTCTTTGAGGGACGGTTTCGGTTTTATCCGCTGTGTTGAAAGGGAACAAACAATGTTTTTCCATTTTGCTGAAGTACTTCGTTTGGGTCAAGAACTTAGTGTAGGTGATGAGGTTAGTGCAATCAAATTTTTACTATAAATTGTGATGCGCCCTTAATATATAATAAAGAATATAGTCGTAGTAACCAAATATATATTTGATAAGGTGGAGTTTACCGTGGACCCGGTGAGCACGTTCTCCAACATGAGCCACCGGCAGTCGGGGATCCGCATCAAGCACTTGGTCCCCGGCACGGTGAAGTTCGAGACGCTGATAGAGCACGGAGCCCGCGGCGTCGTCTCCAAGGAAGCCCAGATGTTCTCGTCCTCATCTAGCCCCACCAGGCCCCCGCCAGCCGTAAGTTAACCAAACATATCCATACACACTACAAAAAAGAAATTTTATTTATATAAACATTTTTTATTTAAACCCATTCTCAGCATAAAAGAAAAGAAAATAATCAAATAAATTATAGCGATGTACTCCTTATGTATCCGTCACGTTATGCGACTTTACTTTTTATTGACAGGATTTAAATGGTCTGATTAGTTGGCAAGTAAACCAACAAACAAAGAAATCTCTCCCATTCTCTTCCAAAAAATGTGAATCTAAGATGCTTCCTCGTGTTGGAGACATTGTCACTTTCGACGTGTATCAGGTTAGTAGTTGACGTTTTCCACAAACTGGAAAATAATTTGTAAACAATGAAAAAAAAAGCTATTGCATCACTTAATCTGGGAGTTATAGAGAAAAAAGTTTAAAGACGCGACAAAATAACAAAATATATTGCACGTCGCAAAGTTGACCTCGGAAATTCCTGCACATGACTAGAGAAATCTTTTGCAGACTTTAGATATAACAGAGCAATTATTTATGAGATCCTTCCGACATGAAACGAATAAATACTAATAATTTGCTTTAAATAATAGCTGTTTAAACCTTTATTGTAATAACATGTTTGCATTTTTTATGAGGGTATTATTTAATAATTGTTCTGTTGTAACGAGCCGACGTCGAATTTAGCCCTTTTCAATAGGATCTTTAGACATTAGTTTTGGTGGCGGCTGCTTGCTGTAACGTTATACATCATCATATCAAGGTGGGTAAATAGAATAATGGCTTTCGGATCATTTGCTTTCATAAAACTACTACTACTACTGTTATTCATTTAGCTAACAAAATATATACTTCAAATACTTATGTTATCTTACTTGATAGTCCACAGACATGTAAGACTTTGAACATAATTATTCCTTCACTTGTGTTTTCTTGTATTTCATTTGTCATGCCTAATGCTACCTGTATCTAAATTTTCCCTTCCAATTTATCAACCAGAACTACTTTCACTTCTGCTTGTTACGTGTACTAATGTATTACACCCACTACGGTTGTCGCTCCATTGTCCACTAACTCGCATGGTTTCTTCCCGTTACAATGAACTTTCAGTTTTTAAATGAAGTGTTTGTAACAGGTGAAGCGGACAAAGGAGTTGGTAGCTAAGTCGGTGCAAGTGCAGCATAGTCTGACCAACGGCAACAGCAGCAACGGCGCCGGTAGCCGGCCCCTCATGAAAGGGTTCATCGCTGCTCTCAAGGACGGTTTCGGGTTCATCGAAACTTCAGACCACACCAAAGAAGTGTTTTTCCATTTTAGGTAAGTAACAACTTCGGCTAACACAATGTATTGTCATATGTAGCTCTCAAATTTATCATCTGCTAAGCGATGTATTTTTTATTATAATTTGTATGTCAGATGGATTTCCCTAGCTAAGCGAATGTTGTGAGTTAACCGAGTGAGTTAAAAAAATGTAAAGTGTAATCTTCTTGAAATCGATGTTTTGAGAAAATATTTTTTTTTACATTTAAAATATTGATTTGCAAAATTTGGCACAAGGATTTCTTCAAGTACGTTATAAAATAATAACATTGACAGGAATTGCCTCGTCGTCAGAGCGACGAGTCCAAATTGACCTGTCGTTAAAATTACACTACAAATAAAGCGTCTGTTTATTCAATTGTTATCCAATTGCATAAACTGACTGCGTCTGGAGCTCCATACAGATCGATAGGGATGGAGGGCCATGTATATTATTAAAATGATGACATTTCAATAAAACCTACCAGTTCAGGTATATAAAAAAAAAAGACAGGAAACTTAGCTGTTTTACTTTCGCATTGCGCCTTGCATTAAGTTTTTGCGGTTTTTTTTATTTAAGCGAATTCCCCTTATATATATAATGACAACTATTACTTTAATGTTTTCATTTACTACATTTTACATTGTTAGCTAACTTTGTGTACGTATCATGTTACACGTTAGCAATGCGGATACAGATAATAGATAAACACGTTACAATTTTGTACCCTTCCTGTACACAGCCAAATCGTGATTAGAAAAGCATACAAATGAAACCTGAACTAAAGTTGAATCATAAGGGATTCATTCTTCTCGTTTAAATTATAAATATTGAATTGTTTTGTTGACGTTGTTGTCAAAAAAATCTTAAGAAACCAGATTTATTAATAGTTACGCGAATTGCTACTTTGTTTTGCGATAAAACCTATCTAAGCGAAATTCTATGTAAACTTCCGCTTATTTGCCTTGTATCTGCTGCTGTTATTTATTTTATGCCATGTAACTGCAAAGAGGATTTGCTCGCAACGTTTAAAGTAAACATAAAAAGCATTTTTCAAATATTTAAACTAAAAATTACATGAAATTCGATTATTGGGACCTTTTGTCAGTTTGTTTTATGTCATACGTTGTTGATGAATCTTTAATTATTCTATGAATAATCAAAATGTCGATGCCACTAACGTTACAATTTTAACAGATGTTTTAACAAGTGCGATTGTTTCCAGTAATTTGGAAGGCAACCCGGACGGGTTGGAGTTGGGCTGCGAGGTGGAGTACACGCTGGGCCGGGTGAGCGGGTCGGGCGGCGGGTGCGCGAGCGCGGAGTACGTGCGGGTGTTGCCGCGCGGCTCCGTGCCCATCGCCAAGCCGCTCGAGCCCACTCTCAATGGAACTGTCACCAGGACGCTGCGGGCCCTCAACCCCGATCAAGCTCATTACTCGGGTAACTACGCTACACATTCTAAGTTCTCACTAGTTTACTCTCCTGATCTAAGGGAAATCATTCAAGAGAGTATATATTACCCTTAAGAAATTATGTCTATACGATCTGTTAGTGTACCTACACAATAGTTGCTTCTATATGCGCCAGTACTGCACAAAGGTCTCTAACTAAACAGAAACATTGATGCATTTAAATACTATTATCTACTTACAACTTTCTAAACAGTATGGAAGCAAATGTGTCCTTTTTATGTGTATCTCCTAAAACCGTGAAGGTGGAATGTGAAATCCAAAAATATGCAGTATCAATAATGTTGTACCTGTTATAAGAATTTATTGATTAATAAGAGAATTATAATAAAAAGAATAATAAAAAATTCAATTATATTTATCTATTACACTATCTTATTTCCCTGCAGGTCTGATACAAGTGGAAGGTGGCACATCATACGAGTTTGGTATAATGGGTCTGGCGTGCAAGCGTGAAATACTTCAAGTTGGAGACCCAGTCACGTTCCAGGCCGACGTGGAAGGCCGAGCCACCAATATTGTGCCAATTAGGAAGAAGAGGCGTGCCACTGTTGATGCTATTAAAGGTACAGCATAAGTTTTGTTTCATATGTTTTTAAGGAAAAACACAAAAATAATTATAAAGCTTTTTATAATACAGTCAAGTACAATGACATTCCAGTTATCATGTCACTAGTTATCATATTAATAAGTCGGTCTATTGTCTGCAGGTGGTTTTGGTTTCCTGTCACTGGAAGTTGAAGACAATCGCCGATTATTTTTCCATATGTCTGAGGTTCGGGGCAACCCCGCCGACCTACAACCCGGCGATGTGGTGGAGTTTGTGATGTTGACCAATCCTAGGAATGGCAAGTCGTCCGCTTGTAATGTTGTAAAAATTGGGTAAGTGTATGTCAAATTCAATTTATTTAACTTTTGGAAATGTTATGATGTTAAGGGTTCGTTAGATGTTCAATTTTTAACAATTTAAAAGTTTTGTTCCAAGTATGTATGAAATTACATACAGTACACTAAAATTTGTTGAGTTCGCCTGCGTGTAATAATTCACTTACCGTTAGGTGCGACTGCTCTCGGCGCACAACCCTAATAAAGTAGGTCAGAGCTGAGTTGTCCGCTTAATCGCTTAAAGTCCTAAAGTGCGTTGTTCGGTGTCATGAATCGCTACATTCAAAGTTCAGTGATGTGTTTTTGACACATACGAAGTCAATTTTCCAAGCCATTGTGCACAATTTTATGTATCGGTTTGCAGTGGTAAGAGTTTCACGGGTGGCAAGGCTCGCGTGGCGGAGCGTCCGGAGCGGCTGCTGGCACGGCTGCGCACGGCGTCGCTGGAGGAGGCCAACGGGCCGCGGGTGGTCGCACTGCGCGCCCCGCGCGGACCCGACGGCACCCGCGGCTTCCGCCCGCGCCGCACCGTCGCAGGTACTAACTATGTTTATATATACAGCTGCGAAAAACAGTATACAATAGTCGATGCAAATCGATTCAAGCGATCCTATAAATCAAGTGATTTATAAAATCTCAACCTATCCCTAAACCGCTTAACATCAATTTATGCTGCCGAATATACCGAACACTCAAAACATCCTACTCTGACGTCTGACTCTCCAGCAGTTTATTTAATAATATTGACTACCTATTTTTTTCCTTTGTCCCGTCAACTGTCAATGTTATCATTATACAATTGGCAATTGCGTTTGACATAATTAGCTGCTATTTTTAGCCTTGCAGGAACGTCACCAGTTAACCTCTGAACTTTCTTTTTTATGGTGTTATTTAGGCACAAGCCATAAGTATTAGGTCGTGAAAAAGGTTTTACGTATTTAGCATACAAGATAAGGACGATTTTTTTGTTCCAGAATATTTAACTATAATTGGATTGGGATGCCTTGTTCTTATAATGAGTCTCTGAGTAGTGGCAAATACTAAAAATATGCGACTGGTAATTTTAAGTTTCGTTTTGGGGTTATCATTATAATCCCTCACGCACACGTCTTTTCTGTTATAGGAGAATCATAATGAAAGATGGCCGATATTTCGTAATTTTTTGAATAAGTTTTTGGTAGACATTTTGCCCCTTTTTTTAATAATTCACGAACGTTTTCCTTGCCCCACAAAGCTTTACCTTATTGCCTTTAAGTCACTCTACACCTTATTCAGTACGTGGAGCTTTGACCACAAACATTTATGCAAGTTCTCACTTTTCATCAACACTGATTCAGTGCAATGTGAATCTTAAAAGATATATGATGCATTGGGTTTCTTTGAACCAGCTTGTAAAGTTAACAAATATCTAAATTTTTGGTTCATTTCGATGGGTCATAACTGATTTTTAACAAATCTTTAGTTTCTCAGCTACACTCTGAATGCTACAAAAAGGTAGCTATATATCAACTAATATATGCCAATCTCACTCCACATTTTCGAAATGACAGCTTTATATGGTCTATGAAAAATACCAAAGTGAGCAGCAATACCACTCCTACTGACTCAGGATCATACAAACCATTAACAACTCAATTGAGCGGATCTTTATAGATATTTCACTTCTATGCATGTATAAATGCATGCATTTATACTTTTTCCCGGCCATATTTTTCAATTTATAACTTTTAACATAGAGTCTACGTCACATGTGTATGATGTTTATCTTTTGACCTTTAAAAGTCACTGAGAAATAAGCTTCTCGTCACTTTCACATTCTTCCAAACAACTAAATACTTTGCACCAACTGTTTTAAGTTTGTTTTCGAGTGTCATGAAACATACGCGTTGTGCTTCAATCAACGCTCCGCCACATGTGCAACAAGCGATATAAATATGACTATATCAAAAAAGTAAATAATTAAAACAAACAAAACCCGATTGCGAAACTTGACTTAAATTATACTAAACATGAAATAATCAAAAGTATAATAATTAAAACTACATAATTAATGAGATGAATGAAATAAGTGATATACCCAAATGACAATGGGAAGTTCTTAAACTTATTTTGTCTCATGACCGCCTGACATTGACAGCGACGGTCACATGTCACTTGGAACTACTTTTAGAAGTGTCGATTGTGAATATGGCTTTAAATCGATTAACAACTGACTAAATAAAATGTTTTTTTTTTCAGAACAACTGGCTGAGTATTTTTGAAACATCAGCACCACGGCCTCAACCATGTAGGTAAAACATCTAATGGTTTGATTTTCCACTTCAAATTATTTCATTGTATTCATGAGAGACTGACTTATCCCCTTTTCTTTAGCAGCATTTAGGAAATTGTTTTGTTATTTTTACTAATTCTAAGTGAAAACTTTAAATTATTGTCAGCTGTCATTAATACAGATCGATTGATTAAACGTAAACATGTATAACATCAATAAGCAAGGTACATATCAATTAATCAAACCAATTTGCGTTGCTTATATACAGTTGATTTATATACAGTTGATTTATGTAAGAGGTTCTTTTTCGCATAGAGACGTTGTTCAAAATTCCGTTAGTACCATTCCTTGGCCTACGTAAATGTTATGGTTTGCCAAGTTCATTATGTAATGTCTGCGTTGTCGCGACACATGGCACATGAAGTGACGTGAGCACGAACAGCTGAGCATCTGTCTTCAACCTGTTCGCTGTATTGGGATTGGCATTCGAAAACAATGTAAATATTTTATAGAAGCTAGGTATAATGTGTATAAAATGCTCATAATCAAACAACCCAGCTGGTGTGCGTATCTACTGTCAATCGAGTTTCGAGGATATTATATTGATATGTTCATTTATTGTCTGTCAAATGGAAATAGATTTTTCGTGGAGGCTTAGTGTGTCTAAGTATCTGTGTAAGTAAGGTGCGTGATTAACTAATGTAACAAATTGATGGACATTTGATACACGTTGTTGCGGTTGTTGTTACGTTTAGTAGATCTCTTTATGCGAAACATACTGTGATCAATGAAAATTTGTTGTGCAATAAAAAGATAAGATGTTGTCCTGATAGGGCAGTGCTAGTCTCTTAGTATTATGCGATCCCCGTTTCTCATTCGCGCGCTCTTCATTTGATATGTGTCGTTGTACATTGTTCTCTTGTGATGATGGCTAACCTTTATTAACGAACAAAATATTCATTGTTAATCGGAAAAGCATTTATGCAAAGAACTGGAATGGAACCAAAGACTGAATTAAAATATTTATAACAGTAATACTTATTGGTATTAGATTATTTTGATTGGCTGAATGATGTGGACCTTCATGGCATTCATTGTGGCCATAGATTTGTAACAAATTGATGTTTTCTGGAGAAATAGTATTTGATTTGAAATTTAAGTTTAAATGATCTACGAAATCAAATTTATCTCAAACTTTTTTGTTATTTAACTGCATTCTATTTTCAATATATGATGTAAAATATTAACTTAGGTAAGTTCAAACCATAATTAGCTTACGTGACGTCTCGAATGTGACGTAGCAGGTCTAGTTTCATATTATATTTTTTTTTTGTAATTAATCTGAGTAAAATTAGGAAATGTATTTAAAAATAACTGTTACGTTACTATGAATTGCCTAAATTTGACGTAATTAGTGCATTGTATATTGATTATGATTGCGGCTACGCACTTTGATTATACCGAACTTATTATGTAGACAAATACTCATTGTGACACATCAAATTCAAGTAAATATTGTGCATTGGAGTTCCAAAGGCGGGTAATACTGTGATTAATGATAGGGATCTCATTGGATCTTTATGAATTTAGTGCCGATTTTTGAATGACTTTGTATTGTGATGGATTTTCTATGGAAAAATTGTCAAAATATCAAAATTATTCCTCTCAAATAATCTGATGATGAAAAATCGGCCCTTAGTTTATTTATGTTGCCATTACATTGTCGTGTAATAAAATTGTTATTCGTTATAAAAAAAAATGTTCTTATTATAAGGAGGGCAGTGTTTGCTTAGCGCATTGTTGTTGTTGCTACCAACTTTAACGCTTGTTGATGCGTCTCCGTGAATACCAGCTATGTATCTTACCTGGACCTATGTAATGCTAAATATTTTTATTTTGTGTTAGCGACTTTCCCGAATTACAAATCACTTGTACTTCGATATAAACTCTTAGTTCTGCGTTATTTGTAGACGTAGTCTTGTTAGTTACACTTTTGTTCCTATTATACTTATTTCATTTTATGTCACCCGTTATTTTCTTAATAAAATAGCTTTCCATTTGTATAAGTGTACGTTAAAACAAATCCACTGTCATCCCTATCATTTATAGTTTCGTCGGCGACAGTTATAGGCAGTTACACCGCAGACCTGACTTCCAGCCGACGACCTAGACATTAGTTGATGTATATTCTGTTATTAGTAGTCACAGAACTGGGTCGTGACAGTTGTACAGAATATATTACAACTTGTGATCATTGCGGGCGTCGCGTTGCAAGCTTTGTGTTTCTCTTATTTGTTCTGAATGCCCAAGCACACTATTCTTTTGTTGTTTCCTTCATATCGATGCGCACCTATCTGTTGCAAACTGAGCTATTAACAATATCGCCGGACTCAACGCACAGAACCAAAAAACTATAGTACATAATTGTACCTCGTGATTATTGTTAGATATAATGGTTGTAAACACCATGTCTCCCTTATGGACTTATGACCCTGTGATAGCTGTAACTATCAACTAAATATAAAATAGTGATTTAAAATTTTTGAGATGCCTTAAATTGAATATTCGAGCCTTTTTTGTCTTTGAATTAAGGTATAATTTTTGTTATTGTTAAATTACCTTAAAATGAAGTATCACTTTACATCTAATTGCACAAATAGACAGCAGTTGAAATATGTATCACATTAGACTAGCGATATTGAATCTGATGCCTGCGTGGCCTGTTATGTTTTCTGAATGGCTCGCCAAAATATTCAATCGGGTCTGAACATGGTAAGTTAGCATAAATAAATCGCGGGACGTCCCCTCTGGCAGGGGCTACGTTGACCTTACCTTTGGAATGACCGGCGTGTAGTCTACGGCCAGAGTAACGTTACCAGTTACCTTCACGTGTGCGGCTTAATTAACTAACAGGTTGAGTATCGCTACACTTGCTTTAGTACTAACAACCACCTTGTGCTAAATCAACTGGTTCAAAGATATGTAAATTATTGTTTCGAATGTGTTCAACAAATAGTATATAAATAAGGGTCGATTTTTCAGCCATCAAAAAATTATCATAGAAATAAATTCAGTTGTCAAATTGTTAAAATTATTCCTATGATATTGTACATCTTACAATAGAAAAATAGGCCCTTATTGGTCTTCATTAAGTGATTTCGTTGGGCGATAAGAAACGTTCTTAGATTTGATATAGGCAGATATTAATCTAATTGACGGAATAAAATAAGTCTTCAAATTAAATAGTCTGAAGATTAGAGTATGTAAGATTTCCTTTCAAAGTGATGACTTTGGCTGTGAATTTAATGCGACTTTGTTATGTGTGTATATTTAAAATAATTCTCAGCGCAATAACTAGGGGTTGTTTGTGACTTATACGGTCGTCTGTTTGTGACCCGCTGCGTCGGGCTGTGTCGTAAGTGTAGTGCTGGCGTGGCCACTCGCCGACAAGTCAATTAACAATTCTAATTTTATATCACAGTGCGTCGTTTCAGAGTTTTATTTTGTATTTCTATTGTACAGTAGCTTCAAACGAGATTCAAGTACGATCGTGAGTCTTCCATCTGCCGTTAATAATGTCCTGTGTGTTTTGTATGTAGCATTTCTGTTCTTGATTAGTTGTCACCATGTTCATACGTATCATCATGTTTGTGTCACATTATGTGTTCGGTTAACATTATAGGTGTTTAGGTATCTACCGTCAAATCTATGAACGACTTAGTTTTATCGTACCAAAAATCAGCATTTCTAATTTGTTGTCTCTACTCTACGAACTAGTGGACTGACAATTGATTAAGCAATAAATAATGTGTTCACATGTATTTTTACGAAAGGCAATCAGCTTTCGTTGGCATAGTACACATTTATATTAGAGTTTACATTTACGGTTTGATGTTCACAGCATACTAGTCTACAAGGTGTAAAGAGGCTGCTGCGGACCGTTCTATTATTAAATCGTATAGTTTTGTTGATGAGTATTTCATGCATGATTTGAGAAAAAAATAAATTGTTGTTAATAATTTTTCTATGATGAAATTTTTATGCAGGCAGCACTTAAAAATTTATAACTAAATTAGAATAAGGTAACGCGGTAAAACAAATCATTTTTTGTTTCGTAGCACTCGCGGGCAGGGCTTTACACCTTGTATACGTGTCATATTGTTCAAATATGTTAATGAGTAAAATATCTTTGGTGTTTAGTATAATCTTCCTAGTATCGGATATGATAGGCATAATATTGTCAAAGACAATTTGACATCTCTAAAGTTCAATACAAAATCACAAAGTTAATAGTTGTATTTATAAATAAGTATATGTCTAGTGAAGTAATAGTTTAGAACTCAGTTCTAGGTGAGAGCAATAAATAATCAGGTATGTTACATCTAAACGTTACTATATTAATACGGTGTCAGCAGTAAGTTTGGTACGTAGTGTTACACGACGGCGGCCCTGCGGAGAGGTCGCTGTTGGACGCGCGACTCCACGGTGTCAAATTGTCGCTTCACCAACTAATTAAGTACTCATTAAGTGCTTACGTTTTTCTTAATATGTAATCCCAAAGAAATAATAGGAATTTTGAACAAACGTTATATGCTTTACGCTTAAACACTACAGTTTTTGTTATGCTGTAACATAATATGTATGCCCATGTAACCAATATAATAGAAATAGTGAAAGCTATGTATGAAATAATCAAAATACTTGATGTTGTAGTGTATGAACTTAAGCCCCGGATCATTTCGGGTATAGGTATTATAAACTAGTCTTAAACATGTACGCCCGGGCGCCTGTCACGAGCAGATGTATTTTTAAGCTAAACTGCTAACAAATGAACTATGTGAGATCTGATAAGGAAACTAAGGTATTACTCCTTTACACTCGAAAGTTTCAGTGTAGCTACGAATTTGGCGAACCAGTAAAATATATTCAGTGCCTAAAAGAACCTCTGGGAGATGCGAAAAAAAAACAAACAAATGTGAAATTATTTAAGCATTTCTGAAATTACAAACTGATTAATCATAAGGGTTTATTTTTATTTAATTCTTCTAATGTATACTTTAGACAAGTTATCTTTGCCAAATGTTTATACAGCCCTGTACATTTTTGGAATTGTGATTAAACCAATGTACACCACCTTCTTCGCGTTGTATGAGTGCCCTCATTTTTAGTTTGAAAACTTCATCTTGCGAAACTAAGCATATCCCTTCATTGTGCTATTATACTAAACCGTTTTACAGTTCTAACTAAGGACATAGCATCTTTAAATTCTTGATCAGAACGACATTCTCGCAATTTGTATTATTTATTGTTTAAAGGCATTTTTATGAAAAACAAATAACTATAAAATATATTTTTTTTTATTAAAATACAGACTTCCGTTATAATTAATAACTAGCGATACTGCTTAAGCATACATGGCCAAGATACATAAGTAATACTCTTTTGCATGTGAAAAGAGGTTATCAGGGATCATTGAGGGTACGTTACCTATTCTGATATCACTCATTTTATTATTACAAACTAAATTAGACATTCACGCTTTAAAGTTCTACAAGTACTAGAATTACCTTGATAAAATATTTTTTTAAAGATATTACTTAAATTATAAAGGTCTACACTACCTAGAGTATTTTTAAACGAACAATATCCATTTATCTCAATGTAGCAACTAGAGTTTTAACCTTCTGATTCAAGCATTACTAAAATTATCAAAAAAACTTAAGTTCTACAATACTAACTTAAATTATTTACTTTATAAACAACCACAAGTTCTCTAAAATCTAAGATAATACTTTCTATGTACATTCCCTAAGAACACTGACTCACGTTGACACAATCTGTTTTTAGTGATCATACATACATGAGGATTGCGTTGTAAAGATAGACTAGTTTAGGTTTGGTCCTGTTCATTCTTATCTAAAATTTATCTGAAATACTATGTATCCAGTAGTGCAAAAATTAACGAGACATGAAAGCTTTGTTATTGTGATATCATTCTGAACACTATACCTTACTGTTTTTTTCCTTTACGATTGTTTTGAGTGTACTCGTTATTTCAGATTCAGTCTCGTTTTTGTACATATTCATTATTTCGTCGCAAGTCTTCTTGTAGTACATGTTTTCATGGTCGTAGTGCGACCACAACTGTATTGCCTTGTAGAGGTTCGCGCCAGGACTGGCCGTGGGTTTGAGATCCTTCGCTCCAACGACGTGGTAGGAGGGGTGCAAATGGCCCAGCTCAACACCTCTGTCAAGTAACATTTTAGCTCTCTGCAATTGCAGTGGAGTTACTTTTGCATATGAAGGCAAACCTTCGCGGTAATCTCCTGTAATAATACAGATTAGTTAATTGTTTTCAAGTAGGTATTATGATTATTTTGACATGGTTCTTAAAATCTATGCGTTAGGGATAGATCCCTAACGCATAGATGGTACTAGTACAACGCTGTTAGACCAGCCCTTGTCACACAGCTGCATTGAGCTGAAAAAGATTGAAATTGCTGGTGCATACCCAAAATATCTTAAGGGCAAGTTAGAAAGAGTTAGATATTTCATTACTCTGTCGACTATGACGTTTCTTTTGACAAAAATAATTTTCTTCTACTGTTCGCTGACTTGCGAATAGCAATATCTCGAAAACGCCTTAGTAGTAGTAATTTTTTGCACAATGCTAAATAAAATAAAACTAGGATTCGTTACTCAGCCTCCAAGAATTGTCTCTCAGCCTTTAGGTCTACGGCTCCCTGGAATTTCGTAAAACATAGTGGTATTGCTTACCGATAAAAGCTAAACCAAGTGAGCACCGGTTGAAGCCTAGTGTGTGCGCCCCCACCACGTTCCATCCCCGTGCTTCGTAGACTCTGCCATCATTCCCGATCATGAAGTTATAACTGTCAAAATGAATGCCAATTTTATAACTATTACGTATTCTCAGTAACTAAAACAAACTATACTTTATCAATTAAAATATAGGCGTCAATTGAGAATGGGGAGTGTTGGTTACAAAAAAATCCGTACAATAAGACTACTATTCTGCAGGTACTTTAATGAACACAGTAACCAAGCAGTCTTAGGTGAATCAATGCTGCAAAATAAAATTCAGAGTAAAAGAGGCTTCGTATTTCGTTGTAGAGACTTACGGTAGATCATATCCATAGGTTTTAGCGTAGTATCCCTGTAGATTTCTCAGCTCGGCGGCACAGTTGATGAAACGGGTGCACTCAGGACTGACAGTGTGCGCGATGACCACCAACCTCAAGGGGTCGTACCGGTCCGTCGTCTCCTCGTCCTTGTCAAAAGGTGGTGCCAGCCACATATCACGGTCTATATACCATTCGTGTGGTGCTGTGGACAATTATGAGGACCTATGAGTAAGTATAAATGTAACTGCACAGAAAAACGTATGCGTAAAAATTAATGTTATTTCATCTACCAGTCCGTATGTTCGGTTCCTAGAAGTAACATAAAGTCAGTTAACAAGAGTTTATCCTGTACGTAATTGGGGATGGTGAAAGACAGTTATTCGTATTTAAGAACATCTAGTCTACCGGCTATCGAAGCTTTGTTTAATTAAACAAATGGCTAGTGGCTGTTGTGTTCGAGGATAATCAATAAAGACGTTGCAAAACGTCTTTAGCGTTATCGTAGAGTATGGTCAGCAAAAAATCTGTTAAATAAAACAGCTTACACAATTGAATTCAATGGTTTTTGTGCTGTTAGGTAACAAAATAGGCTTGTGATCTGGATCAGATCCATGATAATAACTAAACAACACTTTTTTCTTGTCACAGAGAAATTATTTCACCTCTTTGTGTAAACCGACTTCTTGTGCTGACTTTACGCTGTTCAACAGTTACAGTCGAGCAGCTGTCCTTGCATGCGTTATCAACTATTTACCTCCTTTTCTAAGAATGAACGTAGGTACCAGCTATTACTGTAAACTTTATTGCAGAATAAAGAGGATCAGTTGGGTTTAGTACCCATGTATCTATTCGAAGAAGTTTCAAGTAGATTAGATTCTATAAAACTATCTTTATTGCAATATTATTTTTTTATTTAACTTTGGTGCAGAGGTTAGTTGAAAAAGGCTATTATGCTATACTTAAACATTAAAATAAAACGGCCGTGTTGAACTTTCTTTTAAATAATTTAACTCGCCCATATAGGTAAGCATGATTTATACTGAGATTAGGTATAGTTTTCTTAGAGAAGGCTGAGATTTAAGAATATTTTATTCTAGTAGGTAGATGTGATCCAATGACCGGTAAGTGTTAGGAGTGAGTAATACTTATACAGCAAGTACTTGGATAAAGACGTAGGTAACTACGTAAGCATAACTCTTATACAGTATCCTCAAATAAAAAATGCAATATCCTTACCCACATCAACGACTTCTTCGGATGCTCTCTTGACGATCACAGTGAAGTAGACAACGAGCAATATGCATGCGAACAAAGCAATCATGGCCGCCGCACAGAGCAGCCTCTCAGCTCTCGTGGTGCTCTTGGCTATGTCCCATAGGTACCGAGGCAGGGGGAGGTCTGGAAGTGAAAGGGTAAATTGATAGCCATACGTAAAAATGTGTATTAAAAATGTAGGTACATCAAAATAGCCTCACGTTTTTAACAGGTTTGCGTTGCGTTTGTGGAGTAACCAATTCAGAATATCGAGATCAACTGCTGGTCACAGGCTAGCCACAAGATGCGATGATTATACCTACCTGTTTAATTACCATTAACTCAGAAAATCGTTTTGATATACCTCGTAATAGATAATTAAGGGCCTGGCTGTCTTAGCTGAAGTAGGTATATTAAGCTAACGATAGCAAAATATATCTGCCTCGCAACTATTTTTCACAAGTTCTAAAAATTGCAATTATTAACCAAGTACTTATTGAAAAGTATGTTCGCACAGAGCATTAGTTACTTATTAGGTACTTAGTAGTAGATATCTATTCGTCAATGATGGTTGATTTAACATTATGCATGTTGAATATGTGTATGAAATATGAAGTGTGGATGTGTGGGTGTCAATAGCTATATACCTACGATATGTAAATTGTTAATAAATATATTTATGATATTAATTATCCTTTACTTCTGCTACAGCAGGTAATTGTGAGAAATATTTGTTAATAAACTTGTTTATAAAATAAAGGATGTTTCAAAAACACACAGATTAAAAAAAAACCATTCAAATATATTGACATAATAATACCTATCGATTACAATGAACACTCGAAATCTTAAGTTAGAGTTTCGAACATAAGTTAACCCTAGTTCGAATAATTGGAAATTCATTGCATTGACTGTGACTGGTCCGCCCCGCAGAATTGGGGCCCACTAGGTATCTGATAGCTAAGTCCTCAAACAGATAAGGCCCCAATTCTGCTATATACCTACTATTGCCGATGTATGAATGGAAATAGGATTAACTTTAACACTTTCCGTATTCTCCTAAGCACATTGTAAATTGAATTTTACAAAACAGTAACAAACAATTCAGTTACTTAGGAGAGCAATACAAGCTGAGACCCGCGGCATAGCTTCTATTTTATTTTGTTTTTGATCCCAGATCCGATGTTCACAATGCCAAAAAACGGGCTCTCTTTTATTTGATTAGTGTTTTTTTTTATTGTTATTTAACTGTCCAGAAGAATTTACCAAACACAAACACTGTTAGTAAACTTTAAATTATAAAAAACTTCGACTACACGTACAATGTTAACAAAATAGATTTAACATCGTGGTCATCATCATCGTGAAGTGATTAAAAAAAGAATTTATATTTTAGTGATTATTTTTAGTATCTTAATGTAAGAGATCAATAAAGCTATAATAAATATAGTACTTACTGCTATACTATAAAACATTTTATTACTTATCAGTCAGTCACAACACAAGCTGACTGCTGATGTATTTTGTTATCATTCGAAGTACACAAAGGCGTGTTCTGATTACCATATATATGTAAACAACAAAAAGGACTTGTTGAAAATAATACCAACACTGCCCTGTCTAAACTCGCAAATAGAGTAATTGAATTTAGAAAATGTACCTACTTAATCTACAAGACTTGTGCTTTGTATCGCCAGCAACAAAAAAAAAAACCCAATTGAATACAATATAGTTCAACGTTTTGCTGTTGTACTATTAGGTAAAGAAATGGGCTTGGTATTTGGTATGGTTGAAACATACTAAACACCATTTCCACGATCACCTTGCCACTGAAAAATACAGGCCCCGATTTACAATGGCCGATGATTGAATGGCAACTGGATTAAATCTGAAACTATTCATATTCTCCTAATAATTTTGTCAACACATTAATTGGAATTTGATTGTATTTAAGTTGAACACTTACGCTAAATACAATAAATATAACCGCGTACTGAATTTCCATATATTGACGGAGAAATGCTTAGAATAATAGGAATAGTGACAATTTAATCCAGTTTCCATTCACTCAACGACCATTGTAAAAAGCAGAATTATGGCCCTGGCTCTCAGCTCTGGCTGTACAAAGCACTACAATGAACTAATATTTTCAATAATGTCTTTAAAAAGGCGGAAGTTAGATATCAACTTTCGCACCCTGGTACCTTCAGGTACTCTCGAAACAAACAATAAATGAATAGTATCTAAACATTTCTTTAAAATCACATGCTTTTAGTGGAATGTGTTAAATATACAAAACAAAAACTTAAACTGTTTTTACTTATATTTAATGATCTACCATCTTTGTAAAAAAACATATATACAAAGTTGTCAAATGTAGGTTTAAGAAAAGCTTGTAATAAAATATCTTCTCTTTTTGAAACCTAGATTGAACACGATAATAATAACTAGTTTTCAAGTTTAAATTGGCGATTGAAAGTCTTTTCAATCAACAGTATTTTATTGTTCTTCATTATTTTTTACAGTCAGTTTAAGTCCGGCCGTTATCATAATGACTGTCAAGAGATAACGCCCAACCGTTATACTCCGTCCACTCTCCATATTCTCCCATTGAAGTTTATTGGGCTCGAAAATCGGCCCGTATGTGTTTTAATAAATGCATATAATTCTAGAAGAGAATAGACGCATTAATGGTTACAAACCGACATTACATGAAAATGAAATGTTAACCTTCTCCCTATCATCGTTTGGAAAAGATTCATCCGTTTAAAAAGTTTAAATAATAACAATATATTCAGTCATTATCGAATACAAGTAGTTTTGTTAGCAGGGTTCCAGTGCTCAAGGTTGTGTAATTCATCCATTACATATTTCCCCGGACTAATGATACTGCCCGTTACCTGACAATGGCCGTAGACCACATAGTTTGGCCTCAACACCTCTTTTCTAACAAGTTCGTTTAAGAGAACTTTGATGTGATCGAATTGCACTTGTGAGGTCTCAGAAACCTGGTAGTTGCCGAGGAACATAACGCTAATGCCGTTGCGGTTCCAAGACTTAACCATAGCCCCCTGCACATTCCCGCCTCTGCCTTCGAAAACTAGTCCGTTAACGCCGACGAGGAAGTTCGGGCCGATATCGTTCCATCCTCGCCTCTGATGGTCTCTTTGTATTTCCAACACGTCTTTGATACACGAGTATCTATCAGTGCACTGGTCCATAGCCGAGTGGCCGATGAGCACGTTGGGCACCGGTAGCTCGAGCAGTTCTATCCCGTAGTCGGGCATGGCCTGCCAGTCACCGCGCCGCAGGTACCACTTCTCCTTTATATCTAGCCAAACAAAATTACCCACTGAATTTTTGAGTCGACTACATGATTAGTTACAGTAAACTTATACTGCATTCATTATATAAATATGGGGAATCTAGCTTTTGTTTTGTTTAACTTGTATATATGAAGAATAAAGGGCATTTTAAAGATAGAAATAAGGAAGCAGGTAAGGTAGAAAATAGATTACCTAGATCAAGCCGTTTGACTTGTTTTGCCAAGGCAAAGTAGAAGATGAAGAACGTAAGAGCCGAAACGACAACAAACGCCCAGCAGACGAACACCGCGATGCTACATCGGAGCCGCTTGCTGTTCTGCGGCGACACGAGCTCTAGGCCCAGAATGCGGCCTGAAACATTAACAACGCGGAACATAGTAAGAAGGAAATGGTTTAGAAGAGTCAGAAGCTGAGAGAAGCAGTATTGAAATAACTGGTACGGACCGCAAAAACAAAACTGTGATTATTTTATTTTTTATTTATTTATTTATTAAACAGGTACATGATAAAAAACATTAAATCTGATGCAATGCAATTTTGCTGGGTTTTGTATTGAAACAAAATTAAATTAATTAATTCTTCTGTATTATCTTAATTGTAGGTATGTTAAGGAAAGATAGGTATGTACAAGACTAAATGGTAGCCGAAACGAAATCGCAAAGTTTTGAGAATATTTTCAGATAATCCTGGGCTTTCTGGCATCTATTTGAGGCAGGCGTGGAACACGAATTCACGTTGCAAAGATACACCTTTGTTTCACATTAAATATATGGGTGCAGAAAATTGGATGATTTGATGAAGTAAGTAGAATCCTTCTTTACGTAAGAATATTAAAATACCATCTTAAAAAACTTAGGCAAAACCATGATGCCGTCAAATAATTTTCATAGAATTCGATTAGTTTGAAATATTATCAGTCCATAAGAAGTTTAAACTTAGTAAAGGATAGCTATAAAATAATATTAAACAATAAATTTATTATGCTTCTATCAACACCGTAGGTATAGCAAAACCTCTTTGGATCTCGATTTTGTAATTATGACGCGGTTTATTTACTGTCAGTGTCGGTATTTATTATGAGAAGTCACTTAATCTCATGGACATAGTATAATGCTTAATCTATACATTAATTAACACAACAATAACGATGTCATTACTGTATGTTGTCTAAGTGAGTAGGTATGGGATCAAGTTATTCAAGTAAAATTTGCAGTATATCTGTATAGGTACACACAGCTGATTGTAAAATAACTGCACTTCACTTGGAAACAGTGCGTTTTAAGTATTTCAAAACAACTGAATAAAGGTATCCAGGTAGTTATTGTGAGTAATTAAACAAGTAACAAATCACGCGCAATTTTTTTAAAAAGAATTTAATTATTAAAAACAATGAAACAGGAGTTTATCGGAAGTCTATATCGAAAATATAAATAAAAAAATACATATATCAAAAAAGGAATCAATGCAAACTATAAAAAAAACATGCACACATTTAAATACGCAATGATATATTAAATACTTTAAGATGTGATGGTTAACTCCAGTAAAGCGTGAACTACGGCAAATCCTAAGATTTACCATATATATCGTTATAGAAAAGTCCTAACCATACGATCATCGTTTATTTTAGCATCGTTTAGTTTTTCATACCATTTACTTGGTTATTTCAGATTTGGCTCATTTGTAAGAGCCCCGTAGACTTATATTTACGAAACCGACTCGTGTTGGTAAACCCTAAGATTTACTGGTAAAACCTAAAATTTAACGAAGCTCGGGCTTCTATAGTACCTAACATATTATTATATACTAGTGACCTGTCCCGGCTTCGCACGGGTGGACATTTATTTTTTAAGCTTATTTTCCGGGATAAAATATAGCCTATACGGATTCGCAAGAATCCCTCTATGTAATGGTAAAAGAAATTTTGAAGTCGGTCCAGTAGTTTAGAGCCTATTCAATACAAACATACAAAAATACAAAGGTTTCCTCTTTATAATATTAGTATAGTGTGTGATCTCCCCCAACCCTATTCCGCACCCCATACTACATATTGCACAACCCTAACATTGGTGACGCGCAATCGATAGAGGTGAATGACCGCGACTTTCAAGGTTACTCCCGCTTGCACTTTGACTTGATCACTGACGGACTGACCTAAATGATAGAAGTTATTAAATAGAAAACCCATCAAGTGCGAGTCGGGCTAGCGATAAATATTTGAAGTATCTTAACCTCAATTTATAATTATAATTTGTATTTGCAACAAGCAACAAAACATGACCCTACTCTTAATTAGTCGGGTACTACGAAGAAATATTAGATTTTTTCCAAGATTCGTTTTTGCCCAAGTCATGTTTCGTCTCTTACTGGATTTAGAAGGACATCCTTTCAACAGTCAGTAACATAGTTACAATGAAAAGTTGGATATCGCCATAGTGTTTTGTCGGATGGGGGTACGAGGGTAGGTTCAGGTAAGACCCGACTAGTGTTACCACCTCCGCACACCTTGATCCAGAGATCTACTCAAAACTCCTTGACAGATGAACCAAATAACAATCGCAATTTATCAGTTACAAGAGAAGCGGAATTATACCTAATTTTCACATATATATAGTGTATATAGATATCAATTCAGTAAATGCAGACTCACAGACACTCACGGACAATACAATGAATTTCCAATTATTGTATTGGCAAAATGCTTACAAGAATACGAATAGTGGCAAATGTAATCAAATTATCATTCATTAATTGGGCACTGTAAACAGCTAGATTTTGACTCTGGAAACAGCCCAGAAAAAAAGATGTAGCTAAGTAAACTGGTACTTAGTGTTTGCAAAAAGCGACTGCATATCTGACCTCCTTAACTCATTTGGTTACCAACATACATGTTATATCCTATAAAGCAAATAACTTTAGTTCCGTGAGTCGCATCAAAATATTACGATCAATAATAGTGGTAATTAGCTATCAAATGAGTTATTGCCTTGTTATTGCATACAACTATATCCTTTTTGTGTGCACGTACATACATCGTTTTTCCTAGAATATGTGCTGAATTAAATTTCCTCTATTAGTATCCAAGCAAGACGTTTTCACGTAGAATTAGAATCGAAAATTAAATAAGATACTATCATATTGTGATTCGTAATCGGTGTGTTTTTAATAAATTAAGATTAATAATTAAAATTCTGTAGAATGGATTTAGGATAAATAAAATGTTAACGGTTTATATTTGCATTAAACAAAGACCAAGACAGGGTAAATATTAAATTCTATTTTAAGAAATGAAAAGTTCAATCATATTTTTTATGTAACTTTCATTTTGTTTGTTGAAAAACGCGGGGAGCCATGGATGGATTCCCTTACATCTGGGACCTCGATTTAAAGCTGCCTGTCTTTTGAAGCAGAGTGATTACGCGAAGAGCATAAACTAAGAAATATTGATAAAGAATAGCATTAATCACCGCTTCAGTCAAGCTAGCAGACATTTATTTCATTTTTCTCTCCGCAATCCAAGTTTCCAAATGCCTACTCCTCGGTATGAACGGTACACTAGTGACATGACCATTGGCTGTCAATCCGAAGGATCGAATATCGAATCAGTAAATGTCTTTTCAAATACATATATTCATCGGCACAAGTGTGAAAGTGAGCATATAATGGTAGTAGGGCCCGAGAGAAATCCCAAGCGAGTTGCAATACATTGTGCAGCCGTGCAGCTCAAATAACTAACACGATAAATGATCGCTAGCAATGTATTAAAACTTGCATAACATTTCTCGTCTAAATTGACCCTTAATGATAAAAAAGAGTACCTAGTAGTGTAAGTCCCATCCTGTACCGTTCCCACAGCGCCAGACGGTTTCCTGAACCTCCTCTGTTGGTTACCAGCAACCTCACATTCTCTCCTTCGCCGAGTTCATCGTCACACCGCTTTTTTACTTTAAATTAATTTCAATTTATTTCATCAATATTATTCAATTGCTTAAAAATGATTTTCATTATTTTTTATGCATATGAAAAATATTTTTTAAAGTGTTCTTCATATTTTAAATTGTTTAATTATCAGACTGAAAAGACTCAGATGAGTTTAATAAACAAAAATATGACACAAAAGCTATTTAATTTTAATTTAGTATTGTATATATATGTAAATTGCGTACCTTTACAGCACAACATAATAAAAATGTTCCGATTCTAGTTTCCACTATTGACTGACACAAAAACATTTGAACGCAGGTTTTTATTTACAATATATTGGTCAAAGATAAAATCGGTGCTTTACCTTAAAAACGTAACCTATTTAAAAAGAAAGTAAATTGACTGGCAGATATGATTTAAAGATAACAATAGTCAAAAGTTTAAGATAATATGTGAATTCATTGTTTTCGGTTATCATCCTAATCGGAGACCATAATAATTACGATTTCACCTACTTTGATAACGCATTGGAATGTTTTAAATATAGAATAAGGTCTTTGTAATAGAGCGTGTATATTTATACTGTACTAGCTGACCCAGACAACGTTGTTTTACCAAATATTTTTTTTTTAGTTGTATGTATTTTTAATGCCACATTATAAAAAAATAAAAACA
This sequence comes from Trichoplusia ni, assembly GCF_003590095.1. Classification (NCBI taxonomy): domain Eukaryota; kingdom Metazoa; phylum Arthropoda; class Insecta; order Lepidoptera; family Noctuidae; genus Trichoplusia; species Trichoplusia ni. The sequence goes on along the minus strand of NC_039478.1, from coordinate 1,187,830 downwards.
AAAAATTTCGTCCATAAAATATTTCTTTTTTAGTGTGAGCAACCCCCACCACTTAGGGGTATGAAAAATAGATGTTAGTCGATTCTCATACCTACTGAATACGCATATAATATTCTAATATATAAAATTCCCGTGTCACGATGTTAGTTACCGTACTCCTCCGAAACCCTTCGAGCAATTTTTATGAAATTTTGTATACATATTAGGTAGGTCTGAGAATAGAACAACATCTATTTTTCATACCCCTTAAGTGATAAGAGTTGCTCAGACTAAAAAAAATACTTTATTTTTGAGGGATTATTTTTGTTTTTTTTTTTTATATACATACGACTAGAAATAATTCATTAGGCAAAACATCGTTTGCTGGGTCAGCTAGTATTTAGTAAAAATTGGTTTAGCCGTTTCGGAGGAGTACGGTAACTAGCACCGTGACAAGGGAATTTTATAAATTAGATAGTATTATTTTCTTTTTAAACGTTTTCCTATTACCAAGGCTACGCTTTCCGACCTTCTGTCCGCTTTTCTATCTATTCGACCTTGGCAACTGTGTTTGTGCGATAAGGTCTTAGATAATAGTAAAATAGTTAACAGCACGGAATATAATCTGCTAACTATCTAATAAGGCTCTACGTTACTCCTGCCATATTCGTATCAAAGATTACTTAATGTGTTTACATGACATTACACAACATTAGCCAATTACATTAGTATACCAATCAATATAAAAAATCTCAGTTACATAGTCATATGTTTTTGGTAGAAACATTACTAAGAAGTTTCGATGCGTGAATGACTTGCAATCCATAAGTGTTGCATAGCGGTGTCACTGTATGTCTTCCGATGCCTAACCGCAAATTACTTGACTTAGTAAATAAATGTAATATATATAAAGTAACATGTACACTCTGATCTATTAAATATAATATTCTAGTTAAAAGTGGCAAATAGATATTACTAGGTGTGTGAGCCTTGAGACATTAACATATCGTTATCTTCTTCTATCTTCATAGAAAACTTCTGTTGGATATTTGCAGTGTTATAACACCACACGAAAAGATGCAATCAAAGATCTATCGATCCGGAGAGCTTTTGGGCTAGTCAGATCTAGCTTAAGCCAAAAAAACTATTAGATCTTCCTGTACCATCATTGTTTATTTAACAGAGGATAGTAAAAGGTCCTTACGCCCTACTACTGCTAATTTTTAAAGTGCAGTTGTTGAAGACAGTCAGCCAGGGTCACCCTGAGCATGAGCGAGCGGTCCCAAGACTCCAACTTATGCAGTATAAGGTTGAAGTGTTTTTGGTGGTGAAAGTCAGTAAATAATATCCCTACCCGTCGCCGTGTGTTGAAGCTGATCGTAGTAGTAGGTAGTAGATCGTAGTGAAAGTAGGGTCGGATCGTTATTAACGCCGGTCTATATTTGGTTGTGCATTCTTTATTATTATAGTTGATAGAGCAATGGTGACATAACCTATTATTTTGCAAGAAACTACCAGTCCAGCTCATAATGCGTAAAATCATTTAATCAACAGATGCTTCACGGAATACGTTAAGGAAAACGATAATTAATTCTGCCTCTATTGTAAATATTAACATATGTTCCATATTTTTGTATAAATTACTTAAAAAAGGATGATTACATAATTTGTTTGGAATTATCATTGTTATATGACGTATACCGTGTGCGGTAATTTTACGCTTCACATACGTATTTTGAAGGATAGTCATGATTTCGGGAGATTTTAGATAAGCACATAATCGTCACTGCCTGTAAAGAATATAGGCGGTTGATTGGAAAAAAACATTATAACACTGGGAGAGATTCGATATTTAAAAAATAGAGAAAAAGTAATAAGTCTTCTTAAAATAGGTGAGTATCTAATAATTGAAGTGTTTAATTTGATCTAAGATAGTTAAACTAAAGGATCTTCAATTGTAACCATTTTATATGACGGCTTTATTCATTGCTGAGAGCAAACAAAGAATTCCTCTATTAAGCATAATTTACACAGGCACTTGTTAGGTTGTCAGTAACCAATAGAAGAATTGTTGGCAACCATACATGACCTTAGTTACTGTAGTAATAGAGCGTATTTACACTATAATCTATCATTAACCCATGGAGTATTCTCGCTAAATATAGGTTTTTAAATATATCTAACAGATACGTATTTAAAGCTACGTTTAATTTATAATCACACTAACAAAGTTTAAGAATATAATATTTATCTGGTTTTAACATAGGGATTTCAAAATTTTGGTAATGTTTCATTTATCGTTAAGTCTATATTTCATTTTCGTCAATCCATTGCTTAATCAATGTTTTAAAAATAATAATTACTAACTACTTACACAAGATCATTTATTGTTACTAGATGTTGTCCTTAGCAAATCGAAAACATGCCACGGGAACATAAAATAAAGATAAAACTCTTCGACCCTTCAGATGTTTTTGCGAGGAAGAGGAACAGCCTTTATGATAAATAGTGAGATAGTTCAAATCATCGTTGCGTTCGGCGCTGTGTTTGCGATCGACCGCAATTGTTTATTATGAAGAATTTTATTTGTGTATTTATAAGTACTCAACATCACTTTACAAGAGTTACAACACATTATTTAAATTGAACGTACTGACTTGAAGCTCACTATAAGAATGAGTTTGCAGAATCCTAACAGGATTTAAACAAGTGTATAAAGCAAAAAATAACTGCTGTCTAACTTTTTATTATAAACTCTTGTTGTTTTGAATAAGTATGTATCAGTTCTAACCGTATAGGAGTTAGTGATGGGTAATATTTTATTGTTATCTTCCGTATATCCGTGTTATGAAGAGCTTGTTGCTAAGCTATAACTGCATATATGGATCAATCACAAGGTAAGCTACGCTTGACCCAGTTGGTCCGTAGATGGGTGACTACCTTTGTGGTAACGAGTTCCTCCGCGTTTCAGAAGGCACGTTAAATTGTAGGTCCCGGCTGTTATTCATACATCTTTGACAGCTGTTGCCTGCAACAGCTTTCAAGCTTCTGACTACCTGTAGTCAGAAGCTTGAAAGTCTGACAACTAGTCTAACTAAAGGGTGTCGTGTTGCCCAAGTAACTAGGTTGAGATGGTCAGATAGGCAGTCACTCCTTGTAAAACACTGGTGCATATCTGAATTCGGTTAGACTGGAAGCCGTCCCCACCATAGTTGGGAAAAGGCTAGGATGATGATGATCACGAATCAATTAGATAATAAATTTCGATCACGGATCGCGATCTAAGTTTTTTCTGAACAAGACGCCACATAAGTACACAAAATTTCACACGTATGTATGTGTATTTTGAGTTTTAATGTAATAAGACTTTAAAATACTTGAAAACTAAAAATAAACAAAGATGAAGTGGCCTATCGACTATAATTAGAGTACAGAGCCAATAATATAAAATGACTAATTATTTCATGACGTAATTAGCTTTTGTGTCTATAAATAAAATATTATGTGTAATGTACCAACATTATCAGAGATATTGATCCTGCTTTCCGGCATTGATAAAGAAATCTAGTTGGGTCATATTATTTTATTTACAAACGAGCTAAAAGCTTGGGATTGACAGAACTAACTACATATATGTATGGTCTTTTCTAAAATTTCTCTTCAATGACAAACTGATATTTTACTACTAGTAATACTAGTTGGCAGTGTTTAATAATATTCATTGATAATATTCAGTAGTAGGTACTTATTAAAAATCACACTAGTAAACCATGTGTATCGAATGTGAGTATATTTGTTACTTCTTCATGCCCAAACGGGTGAACCGATTTCGATGTAATTTGGTATACACCGTGGATTAACGCATTTATCCGACTTCGCTAAAGGAGGGTAATGTTCTTACAGCTATGATCGACATCATACATCAACAGATAGTGTGATTACAAAAGAGTGCTTAAATACGAATGCCTGGACAAATTTTAGATACAGAAAACATCTAATGTGACATCGTTTCGGTAAGTGAGAAATATAGCCTGTTTACTGATCCAGTCCACTGTTGAGTGATTTTATAAAGAGGCAAAATTTTTGAGTTGTAGATGGAACCCGATACCTTCCTTCTGAACCAAATTTCGAAATCCTTGTAACAATAAAAAGCGTATAGTGTTTGAAAATGTTATATCTCGAGGGATATCGACAAACTCAGGGGGTCACATTATTGTCCCCTCAATTAACTTCTGTCATTTTCAGTCTCTTATCACAATGGTATTTTATCATAAATTAATATTATACATATATAGGTAATATCGAGACTTCATGAATTAGATTTTCCTTACTACAGAATGCACTCCATTCGATTGCTCTGTGACGTACTAACTCGATAGAAAACAAACACTTGACATCGTACGCTTGTATCTATCCAGATTACGTGTTATTAAATTATTGTAATCAGTTATAAAATATTGCTAGTGACACTGTTATTGTGTACTACATAAATATGAATTGAATTATTTAGTATAAGGTAAAATTATTAATAAGATTGCAACGCGTCAATATGCGCGTGCCTATGACAAAATGCATTTGTTTAAAGAAATTATGTTTTTCAACCAATACGTTGTTGAATTCGTTTTAAAAATGTAGTTATACCAGCGGGTTTTCGGAACAGAAAAAGATATAAATTAGACAAAAAGTTTTTGGGAACTTATTGATAATTATCTGCTATGACAAGCACTGACAGAATACCCTTATATGCAACCATAAATGACCTTTAGCGGCATACAGAGGAAGTCTGCTGTCAAAGACGGCGCACGCGGTTCATCCGCGTACCTCTCAATTGACGAAATAAAAACAAAATTTAGCGTCCCTGGCTGGCATCGCGAAGTACCCAGTAGTAGTAGAATATTAATAATGCTGATTGAAGTAAATGCCCATCATACTGTACTATACCGTTCAATTCTTTGTTCAAGAAGAGTTAGAAGGTCACACTAGGTTAGTTTTAGAGGTAATTGCTTTAAGGAAAATGGCAAACTTAATTATAATGAAATTAGGGGGTCTCCCTGATAATATTCTTTGTTACAGCGTGTATTATTTGCTTACTGATAAAATGTGGTCCATTTTAATTGCAAAATTGGCTATCAATTACTTAAGCATTGGTCTCAATTTATATTACTTCTATTTTGAGTTGTGCATGGGAAGCAACGTTTTTTAAAGATCTATAAATTTAAATTTTGCAAACAAAAATTGTTTGCTCTTTGCGCTTTTAAATTATACAACTTAAATGTTGTATTTTTCCTTTTTCGTGTGTATCTAAATATGATAAATAAAATTCTCGGGTCACGGTGTACTTAATAATAAGGTTTCGGTATGTCTGAGAATCGGAGAACATCAAAACTTCAAAACACATGTTTGGTAAAAAAATGTTCGCTGGGACAGCCAGTAATTAATATAAAATATAATGTTCTGATAATATTTGTGTATTCGAACGAAACCACACTAAATATGTAAATTTTACTAAACTAGCTTCTCTAGCTAAGCGACATTTAGTTAAAATGTATGAAAATGACATTTCTGTCACGACAGAATGACGTGTCATCTCCATATTCGAGGTTTCATATATTTTTTTAAATCTGCTTTTTGAACTAAACAGATTTGTTGTGTCAATTTCCCCATTTTCTGTTATCTGTAAAGCAGGTTGCTTAACTAATTCTGCATTATTGATTGTTTCTATTAATCTGTGTCAGTGACTACGTTAGCCACTGATTAGACCTTCATTCGTTAATACCTAGAGATAACCTAAAAATAAAACAAACAAATTCTGAAAGCTTAAACTTACTGATAAGTATTGATTTTGATTGCAAATATCAATTATAATATACAAGGAAAGGGATTGTTAAAAACTAATAGTATACACCGTGATTTTTTTGTCGTCTTACAAAAGCAGCCCAGTTCATGTATCCAATGACTAGAACACGTTCATGATAAAAAAAAAATGGTATTTAAGAGATTTAAAAAAAAAATCAATATTATGATGCAATTCCTAGTTTTTTAGAAACACAGCTCAGTTGCGAGTGCGGTCCGTGCCTTGTAACAATGGTGAGGGGTGCGGGCGGCGGCAATTTTATCATTTTTAAGAGTATATTTCAGATTTCTCTTGTTTAATTTTCTTCGTACTTATTATCTTAGTTGATGATTAAAAAAAAAACGCGCCTAGGGGTATTTTACGTCGGATACATGAACTGGGTTGCTTTTGTAAGACGACTAAAAAATCACCGTGTATAACTAATTTTTAAATTTAATTAAATTCTTGCATACATGGCATTTGATTTCGACAAGTCACTTTTGCAATGTTATTTGTCTAGTTGTAGGTTGTCAATAATATGATATGGTTTACAATTTTCTAAGCAAAGAATGCTAAATGCGAGAACCCGCATCCAATGCATTGTACACTTAGCACTAAACTGTGCCGATTGATGGCAGTAATAATGTGGACGAGTTTTTTTTTAGCAAAAACGAGCTTATATCTTACCAAGCTTGGAAAAGTGCTGTATGAAATTCTATCATTATATATTACTGATCATAATTATATCACAATCATTTAAATCGCCAGAACAAGAGCCACACGCCTCTTTATAGTAGACTAGCTGTGCCCCTGCGGTGTTATCCGCGTTTAAACTTAGATTTTTTTGTAAACAACGATTACAATACTTATAGTAGTGCAATCGATATATTTTATCTAAATAAATTTACGTTTAGAAATTAATTATTTAGAATTCTAAGGGATCAACATCGCTCTCCTCGAGATATCAATCATAATTATCATTATCATTATTTTGTTTTGTACTGTGTTAGACAAACTGATTTACTTCATCATGTAATGACAATAACAACGGCATTCTCACAGTTGCCATGGTTACAATTTTTGCTTATTTTCGCTCAAATCATGATGCCTGTGGGCCCGCTCGCTACTTATCGAATCATTACCCCCTTTACAAAAAAATTTTTCAGGTAAAATGTAGCCTATGTTCTTTCTCGGGCTATAGACAATCTATGTACCAAATTTCATTGCAATCGGTTCAGTAGTTTTAGCGTGAAAGCGAGACAGACAGACAGAAAGAGATACTTTCGCATTTATAATATTAAGTAGTAGATATTTACAGTACAGACATCGCTCTACGCTGTGTATATAGCTGTCTTGCTTCCACAACACACTGGCGATATGTTTTACGCATTGATAAGAGTAAAGCGTTTACTTTAATTTTAATGGGAATGCATACACTAGCCTTTTTACTAAAACCTTTTTAGTGAACGAACCTTTTTTAAGTAACGCCAACATCCTATATCAAATAGATTATCTGTGGGCATGATGATTGATTATAATTGTGAAGTTGGTTCCGTGAATTTTCAAATTGTTTTTTTTCCTGTTAGGAAACTACGACTGTTTTCACGTACCTATGTCAAGTTTCGCCTATGATATATAAAATTATATTTATTTTCATTCTTTATCAATGGAAATATGTTTTGGTTGGTTCGAGCATTGTAAGCGATTGTCCTTGTACGACGCCATATTGGATTTCTTTGTTTATTTGCAATTATGAAGTTAAGGCATGTTCACATGTGCGAGCAAGCGTTGCCAGGCCCTTGCCGAGTTGGTGACTATGTATGTACACTTAGCACTTGACCGGTAGATATGTTTGTTTAAAATAACGCACTTACACAGTAAAAATACTAAGAACAGCAGTGTTAAGTAAATTGTCATACTTTTTTGTATGTTTACTACACAATTTTCATGGTAGGTTGTATTACAAAGAATGTTATTATCAAGGTTAAACAATTTCAAAAGATGTTTCATAATCTAACATTAAGGTAAATTACATGACCTGCAAGATTACAAATAAGTAATTGCAATAAATACCTAATATGACGTGCCTGACACAAGATTAATTGACTTGTAAGAAAAACAGTCTATTATAAACCAGTCTCAGACTAGTTCGCGTAGACAACACTCAAAACTACTTTATTTTGACAAACTTATGTATTCAAGTCATCATAACCTCCGCGAGTTCATATTAATTTTATTAGCAAATATTCTCACAGTGAGTAACAAACTCAAACAGGAAAACACGAACAAAATAATTCGCTTGAATTGAATGCATACTGCACAGCTTCGATGTAATAAAGGATAATTAACAACTAATAGAAACACAAACAATAATTCTAAACCGGGATATTTATAACAAATTGGTAGCAATGCAACTTAAACGGTGTTAATGGGCGCAAGCTTTGATATCGCGTTTACATGACAGCAGCGCAATGGATGTGCAAACAGTACAGTTGAGAGGAAGTCGCTTTGTTTACATGGTGATAGACGAGGCTCACCTTTGACCACCTCGGTGTTGTCGACGTTCTGCGTGACGGAGACGAACTTGGGCCCGATGTGCAGGCGCGAGGACTTGGTGACGTTGATGTTGGTGAGCGCGGGCTGGGCGCGCGCAGCCGCCTCCAGCACGCGTTCGTCCATCACCACGACCTCGGAGCTGCCACTCGTGCGGCCCATCGACACCTCGTGGTCCCGCAGCTCGTGCCGAGCGTCCCCTTCGTTCCACATCGCGAACACTACTAACTTTAGCAAACGAACTTGGGAAAACCGACTGCGTGACGTAAACAGATGATTAACAGCTCGAACCGGTCCGACGTCGGTCCGCGGCGTAGTCTGCTGCGCGACTAACGCACACTTCGTGCTTCTGCAAATGAGTAATGACGAGAGTGATAAACGTTTTGCAATCTATCCGTTCGCGTATTATCTGCCCTCTCTACGGTCACCGGCGGTTTAAGTGGGTAAACAGACATCAGTAATCAGGCCTTACCTAGTTTATTAACTTTACGATCACAAGATAATACCCAAATAATTGTTTTTTCTTCTTTTGAAAGTTTGCGTTGACATCGTTTTCATTTCTGTGTACTTCTTTGATACCCAAGTCCGGTCAGATAAGCGATGAACTGATGGCTGTATCGATAACCTCAGTCTTGCACTCATTGTATAATTTAAGAATATGAATTTAATATGTCATTACCGTGTAACCCTGGTTGTTGGTGGTTGTTGTAAAACTTAAATAAAGTCTGATGAGATGTCAGTTATAAATGACAAACAAAATTAATTATGCGAGAAAATTAAATCTATATACTTATAATAAATCTGTAGAGAGGTCAATTCTGTACATAAAATATATTTAAAAAATAACTATCAAGGGGTGGTTAGGGATCGCTACTGATGCCAAAAATGCAATCAGTAAAATTTTTGTCTGTCTGTCTGTCTGTCTGTCTGTCTGTCTGTCTGTCTGTATATTCGTTATAGAAACAAAAACTACTCGACGGATTTTAACGAAATTTGGCACAATTATTCTTCATACTCTTGGGCAGGTTATAGTATACTTTTCATTACGCTACGACCAATAGGAGCAGAGCAGTGAAGGGAAATATTGGGAAAACGGGGTAAGTTACTCCATTTTTTAAGCTTCCGTCACATGTGCAGGCTTATAGGTTAAAGCTACATAGAAATCATGTATGACGGAAATATTCTCCCTAAAATTATATAAAAAATATTCCTCGACAGCATATGTCTAACTTTTATGGTTGACTCACAATAACACGTGAAACTCCCGATAGCTTAGCAATTCGGAGATTTCTGATTGTATTTCTCTACTCTAACGTTTACAACACTATCACTCATCCCCAATTAAAAAAGTTAACATTATTACTTATTCAATAAAAAAAGAATCATGTAAATCGGTGTAGAAACACCAAAGTTATACATGAAATAATAAGAAATCGCGCGTGAATACAGAGTCATGCTATAAGGATTATTTTTGTGTATCGGTTGCCGCGCTCGACGCGCGTCGTGGCGGGAGGTGTAAAAAGGCGGGGGGTCCGCGCTCGAGCGTCATACAATATTTGGCTGTTGATGCGAATAGACGTTCAGACTGTTCGACCTTATTGACAATCAATAATTGTTATTTGCAAACCGTGCTTATCAGCACGACTTTTAGTCTTTGAATAGTTTATTTTTAGAATTGTTTTGTTGTTAGTTTATATAATAGGTATTAGATTAATAGTATTAGTAGTAGGTACACCTATTAGTTATTTTGGTAGTGTTTAATTGTATTAATAGTTTATTTTCGTAATTGGTAGTGTTTAATTATATTAATAGTTTATTTTCGTAATTTTTATATTATTTATTTTGGTAGTGTTTAATTGTATTAATAGTTTATTTTCGTAATTTGGTAGTGTTTAATTAAATTAATAGTTTATTTTCGTAATTGGTAGTGTTTAATTAAATTAATAGTTTATTTTCGTAATTGGTAGTGTTTAATTATATTAATAGTTTATTTTCGTTATTATTATATTAGTTATTTTGGTAGTGTTTAATTGTATTAATAGTTTATTTTCGTAATTGGTAGTGTTTTATTATATTAATAGTTTATTTTCGTAATTATTACATAATAACTATATATAATTGTAAGTGTAAGGTAGCTTCAGTTACCGTCGATTAAAAATACACAATGCCACCTAAAAAACGACCATCTTTATCTCGAAATTCGAGAGATGCTAAAAGGATGAGAAATGCGCGTTCTGAAGAATCGGCAGAGGAAAGAGCACAACGGTTAAACTCTATGAGAGTTAGTGCCTCAACCTCTCGAGCCAATGAAAGCTCTCCAGAGAGAGAGATGCGATTAGCAGCTGACAGAGCGAGACGAGCTACATCACGGGCGTCTCAAAGCTCTTCTCAACGAGAGCTGAGGCTTACCATTGACCGAGAACAACATGTGTTATCCCGAGATGCTGAAACTGCGTCACAACGAGAATTGCGTCTCACTGCTGACCGCGAACGGCATACATTGTCTCGCGAGTCAGAAACCTACACTGAGAGGGAATTGCGTCTCACAGCTGACCGCGAACGTCATATATTGTCTCGCGAGTCAGAAACCTACACTGAGAGGGAATTGCGTCTCACAGCTGACCGCGAACGTCATATTTTATCTCGAGAATCTGAAACTTTAACTCAATATGAAGACCGTTTGACAAATGATAGGGTGCACCATAATGTTATTCGATCTCTCGAAGACGCACATGAGCATGAACAACGACTAGAGTCGGTACGCGAATATTATAATTCTTTGAGACAAGAACGATCAGTAAGTTTGTCTAATGAAAGATTAAGAATCGAAAATATTCGGTCTCTTGAAACGGACGAACAGCGAGAGGCCCGTCTTACTGCAGACAGATTTCGACATAGCCTTAATAACTTAGATGTACACATAGAAGATCAATCTAGAAATTCGGTGGCTTGGTCCGACAAATATAAAAGTGGGTTTGCTTATAACCTCACAATTGATTATGGATCATCTTCTGTAATAGGCGATATGAACGTGGTATGTCGTTTTTGTAATGCTTCAAAGTGGAGTAAGGAGTCAGCTGGTTTCTGTTGTTCTACAGGTAAAATAAATTTGCCTTCATTCGAAGACCCACCGGAACCTTTGAAATCACTACTTTTAGGGGAACATATACAATCTAAACAGTTTTTAGATAATATTCGCACTTATAATAGTGCATTTCAAATGACATCCTTTGGCGCTCAACAAATCTCAGAAGGTCATTTCATGCCTACTTTTAAGATACAAGGTCAGGTTTACCATTTGATAGGATCCCTTTTGCCTGAAAACCAACCTAAGTTTCTTCAAATATATTTTGTATCCGACTACAACGAACAGTCGAATATAAGAAATCAATATTTCCCGAATTTAAATACTGAACTCATATCACAACTTCAGAACATGTTGCATCAGGTTAATTCGTATGTATGCAGTTTTAAATCGGCATTAGAAGCTCTTCCTCGAGATGATGATAACAATTATAAAATTGTTATAAATGCCGATAGGCGTCCAACTCAGGAACACCCTGGGCGTTATAATGCTCCATCCACGAATGAAGTTGCTGTGGTATTGGTCGACCAGGAATGTGATAGGCGTGATATCGTTATCCGTTCCAGAGATAATCGTTTGCAACGTATTTATGAAACCCACAGGGCTTACGACAGTTTGCAATATCCTTTGATATACTGTCGAGGGGAAGATGGTTATAATTTTGCTTTATACCAAACTGATCCGCGTACAGGCGCACCTAATTATAATAAAAAGATTTCATGCCTTCAATTTTACTGTTACCACTTGCAAGTAAGACGGAATAGGTTTGTATACTTTCAACGTTTTCGTGGCTTATTCAATCAGTTTATTGTAGACATGTACGCAAAAATTGAAACCGAAAGATTAGTTTATATACGATCTAATCAAAGGCAGCTGCGCGTTGAAAAATACGTGCACCTTCGCGACGCCATGCAGCAAGATAACGATACGGTGAATATGGGTCGTTTAGTTGTTTTGCCCTCTTCTTTTACTGGTGGTCCACGATACATGCACGAACGTACTCAAGATGCTTTTTGTTACGTAAGAAAATATGGACGTCCCGACTTATTTATTACTGTAACTACCAATCCTAAGTGGGATGAAATTACTCGGGAGCTTCTTGAGGGTCAAGCACCGCATGACCGCCATGATATCTTCACAAGAGTTTTTCATTTAAAATTAAAATCAATGATAGATCTACTTACCAAAGATAAAATTTTTGGAGAAGTATTGTGTTATATGTATAGTATTGAATGGCAAAAACGCGGCTTACCTCACGCACATATCCTGCTTTGGTTAAAAGATAAGGTTCGACCTAATGATGTAGACAGTTTAATCAGTGCTGAAATTCCAAGTCCGATTGCAGATCCCGTGTTATACGACATTGTTAAAACTCATATGATACATGGTCCATGTGGTTCGTTTAACGGGAATTCTCCTTGCATGCAAGACGGTCGTTGCACTAAAAGATATCCAAAAGCCTTAGTGGATGGCACTGTAACAGGACATGATGGATACCCATTATATCGTCGCCGTTCAAGAGATAATGATGGTTTTACTGTTGAAAAGCGAGTGTCTGGACAACAAGTTACTTTAGATAATAGGTGGGTCGTTCCGTATTCTCCTGTGTTGTCCAGAGCATTTCAAGCTCACATAAATGTTGAAATGTGTAATAGTGTAGAGTCAATAAAATATATTTGTAAGTATATTAATAAGGGCAGTGACCAAGCTACATTTGCTTTGAGAAATGAACATGATGAAGTTACAAGATTTCAGTCAGGCAGATATATAAGTTCTTCAGAAGCTGTGTGGCGGATCTTAAGTTTCAACATTCACGAAAGATATCCACCTGTGACTCATCTGGATGTTCATCTTGAAGGCGGCCAACGTATATATTTCAACGCCGAAAATGTCACAGAACGGTTAGAGAACCCTAGACAAACAAGTTTATTAGCATTCTTTCGACTTTGCCAAACTGATGATTTTGCAAAATCTCTTTTGTATGAGGAAGTTCCATCGTATTATACCTACGATAAGCAACGGGGTGTCTTTAATCGAAGACGCCGTGGCAGGCCTGTAGATGGCGAGTCAGGTATTTTTAAAGAACATGTTCTTGGTAGAGTGTACACCGTTCATCCTAACAACGCTGAGTGTTTCTATTTGCGATTATTATTACATACCGTGCGAGGACCAACCTCATTTATAGATTTGAGAAAAGTAGACGATGTTGTTTATCCCACTTATCAAGCAGCTTGCCAAGCGCGTCATTTGCTTGAAAATGATCAGCATTGGGATGACGCTTTAGCAGAATCCTGTGTTAGTGATAATCCACGACGGTTACGCCATTTATTTGTAACATTACTCACATTTTGTAATTTGTCAGATGCTGTAACATTATGGGAAAAATATAAAGAAAAATTTTCAGAAGACTTTCTTAGAAATATACCTAACAATGATGAAGGCACAACTAATGATAATTTCCGTGATCTTGCCATAAATCAGTGCTTATTAGCTCTTCAGGATGACTTAACAGCAGTAGGCGATAAATCACTCTGTGAATATGGTTTGCCAACACCAACCTCAGTCGGAGAGGTAACTAATAGGGAATATTCCGCAGAGATTGGTTACAATTTAACGGAACTGCTGACAACATTAGAAAACGGTGTCCCAATGATGACTGCAGAACAACGTTCAGTTTATGACCGCGTGTGCAATAGTGTTCAAAATAATTTGGGAACAATATGGTTTTTAGATGCACCTGGAGGAACTGGAAAAACCTTTTTGACTAAATTAATATTGGCTTATGTTCGAAATCAGCGTAAAATTGCTCTTGCCGTAGCTTCATCAGGGATAGCTGCAACATTGCTACCAGGAGGTAAAACTGCTCACAGTATGTTTAAAATACCAATTGATTTAGATCGCACGGAAAATCCAACCTGTAGTATTTCAAGAAATAGCGACAAAGCTAAGGTATTACGCGAGTGTAGTTTAATCATATGGGATGAATGTACGATGGCCCATCGAAAAGGAGTAGAAGCGGTAGACAGAACTTTAAGGGATATAAGATAAAATGATCGACCAATGGGCGGTATCACAGTTTTATTTTGTGGTGATTTCCGACAAACCTTACCGGTAATACCACGGGGAACCCGAGCTGATGAGGTTAGGGCTTGCCTGAAAAGCTCTTATTTATGGCGAGATATACAATCGGTGCATTTGACTATAAATATGCGAGTGAGAACTGGAGATAACCCGGATGATAGTAAATTTTCTGACACATTATTAAAGATTGGTGAAGGTACCTATCCACAACTACACCAAGGAAAACTTATACTGACGCCTGAATTATGTTGTATGGTGCAATCTCAACCACATCTTATATCGTCGGTTTACGGTGACGTAACAAATATATTAAATAGGGACAATTCTTGGCTATGCGAAAGATCTATTTTAACTCCTCGCAATGACCAGGCATCTGAGATCAATAACAAAATACTGTCGAATATACAGGGGAAAGCAAAGTTTATAGATCAATAAATAGAATGGTCGATGAACAAGAAGCCACTAATTACCCGATAGAATTTTTAAATTCTTTAAATATGCCCGGACTTCCCTCTCATGAAATTTGTTTAAAATTGGGATACCGATTATTATGCTCCGAAATTTAAAACCACCACAACTTTGCAATGGAACTCGACTAAAAGTAACCCAGTTGCAACAAAATATAATCGAGGGCTCAAATTTTAACAGGTTGCGGTGCAGGAGAAACCGTCTTTATTCCCAGAATACCCTTAATACCAAATTAATTTTCCATTCCAATTTAAAAGGACGCAATTCCCAGTATCGGTGTGTTATGCAATGACAATTAACAAGGCTCAAGGGCAGACTTTTCGTGTTGCTGGAGTAGATCTCAGTGTCAGTTGTTTCTCACATGGTCAGTTGTATGTTGCTCTTTCCCGTGTTAGCAGTTCTAAAAGTCTTTATGTTCACGTGCCGGACGGGTCAACTTTCAATATAGTTTACCCGGAAGCTTTGCACTAAAGTATTTTCGTTTTATAGGTACCTTTACCTTACCTTTATAAGGCAGTGGTACTTATATTGCCACCAGAATTTGAACCTTAACACATTATTATAAAGTTTAAAAGCTATAAATATTTTTAAGTTCTGTGTCTTATAAAGGGCCTTAAGGTAAAGGGTATTAAGCCTTATGTGAACGTGATCTAAACAATATTACCAATATAAATAATAATAATAAATATTACCAATACATTAACTTAATACACAAGGAGTTACACGCTGACGGAGTCGCGGACACAGCTATCTTACTTTTCTGCCGGAAGTCACTATTCCACGCGGACGAAGT